>NW_025384963.1:0-5686 GCF_016433145.1 Gracilinanus agilis
CTGGCTGGCAGTGGCGGGGGGCGGGGCGGGGCACGGAGCCCGCTCTTCCCCTGATGGATGCGGCTCGGGTGGTGGCAGAAAGGGCCCTTGTTTGCCGCCGCCACCGCTGCGGCCGCCTTGCTCCTGACCTGCATTCCTTCCCATCCCCCCGTGCGTTCAGCCGGACCGGGCCGGGCCAGGCAGGGGGAGGGTGGGAGTCTGGACGAGATCCCCACCAGCCATTCGGACCTTCCGGGGTTCTGGGCGAGAGAGAGAAAGAGCCACATAGAGAGCCTGGGAGAGGGGAACACAGCTTCACCGAGAGGGAGAGGGACACAGACAGGGAGACCCAGAGACACTGGGAGAGAGGGGCCCAAGGCCAGAGAGAGAGAGAAGGGAAGGGATACAAAGAGAGACCTAGACCGGGAGACCCAGAGACACACAGATGGAGGAAAAGGGACACAAAGAGAGACCCAGACAGGGAGAGGGACACATTGGAAGCCAGACAGTGAGGAAAAGGGGCAGAGAGAGAGAGACAACGAGGGAGAAGGATACACAGAGAAACACAGAGACATTAAAGGGCAGGGACATGGAGCTAATAAATGCCTGTTGACTGACAGACAATGAGACAATCAGGGAGAGAAAGAAAAATGGAGATGAGACATCACTGGAGAAAGAGACACAAAAAGAGACAGGGAAGGTCTACAGACACAGAGATAGACAGGGAAGGAAAGAGGCACAGAAAAAAGGAAAGGTATTGAGGTAGACTGGAAGGGAGACAGACAGACAGAGCTGGAGAGATATCAGGAGACATCAAAAGAAAGACAGACATACAGAAAGTGAAAAAAAATCAAGGATGAAAAAGAGAAAGATACAGAGATAAAAAAGACACAGTGAGATGGAGAGATAGCAGAGAAACTAGAAAGAGAAACAGATCCAAGCAGACACAGAAAGAAGGAAAACTAGTAGATGGAGAGATGGAAACAATGAGGGAAGAAAATGCATAGTGATGAGCCAGAGGAGTTGGGGATAGAGACAGAGACAACAGAGCAGGGCCCCAAAGACACAGAGAGACACATTGGAGCAAAGATAAACTCAGTGAAGCAAAGAAATAGGTGCTGGAGAGAGAGGGGGGTGGTGGGGAGAGAAAGAGAGGAGGTGGGAAAGAATAGCGAAGCTGGCCCAGGAACTATTAATAGGATTTAAAGTATAGGATATGCCAGGTAGGACTAGGATCTAGATGGCCTGAAATCCCATCTAAGGACTCTGGGGTGAGCAACCTCCCCAGATCCCCTACCAACTGGTAGCTCTACTCTCCCATCCCCCTTGGTAATCGGAGGAAAAGGAAATCTAGGTCACCACCCTGGCAGCAGCCCACAGCTGTGGATATGGGTGTGGTGGAGGAGGGGGAGGGCCTCAGGGTCTCTTCTATCCATCCTCTCTCCCTTTCCCACTACATAAGGAAAGAGGCTCCCACCTGTCAGCCTCATGGTTCTAAGCCTGCTTCAGAATACATATGGCACCAGGGGAAAGCGACTCTACATTCCCTATTGGGGGAAGAGAAGACAGAGACAGATCAACACTTTCTTCTTTCTTCTCCTACCCTCTTGCCCTCTATCCTTTTCCTCCACTCTTCTCTGGTGCCTAGGGAAGCCAAAGCAGCAGCAGTAGCAGAAGACAAGGGATAGAGCTTCCATTGCTTGGTGCCAGCCTTCACCAGAGCCAGGGAAGCCCATTTCAAGCAGATTGGGCAGAAGCTGAGAGCTAGGACATCCCTAATTGGCCAACCAGGCCCTTGGGAGGGCACCAGCTGTTTATTACAGCCAAATGCAGGAAGGCCGTCAGATCAATCAGTGCCCATTGTCCTAGAGGATTCCCAAACCCAGATGTACACACAGACACATCCAGAACCCCATATAAACATACAGAGATATCCATACCCAGATATACATAAAATGCCCCCAGACATATTCATATGCCCAGACATACCCACCCAAATACATCCTGTCTCCCCCTTTCCAGACATATCCTCATCAAAAATAGGTGCACAGGTGCCTTCTTCTCTGGCTCTCTTGAACCCCATCTCTATCTTAGTCTTTGTCTCTCCCCACTCCCTGGCTTCAGTTCCTCTTCCTGGGCATGCTTTCCTTGCCACCAGCCATGCCATCTGCCTGCTCTGGCACCAGGCTTTCCTGGCCCCTCCTGCATCCTGCCTCATTGCAGGACTTTTCAATTCACTCACTGGACCCAGGCCTGGGGACTTGTCCACCCCTGGGCAAAGCCAGCCTGGACAACTAGGTGCCAGCTCCCCCTGGCTCAGCAAGGAGGCAGGAGGACTAGGCTTACTGTCCACTTTAATTGCTCTAATTGGGTCTTTAATTGCTTCCAGTGGGACCCTGGTTTGGTCCCACGAGGAAATAATCTTAGAACCACAGAAGTCTGTACTTAGATTAGAACCTTATAATATAAAACATCAGAGCTGAAAAAGAGCTTAGAGATCATTAAATTATCCATTCCCTATTCACCCCACCTCCCCACTCATTTTACAAAGGGTAAAACTGAGACTTGGATAAGTGGAATGATTTATCCAAGGTCACACAGTGAATCACTGAAAGTATTGGGACCCAAATCCAGATCTCTTCACGATAAGTCCAAAGGGAAATTCTTCCCTGATGCTTTTATTCTTTGTTCTCTTATCTCCAGCCCTACTCCCATCCCTTTTGTTTTCTCTCTAAGTACTCATTTCTTTAAAGATTCAGAACATTCCCATGCAGCCTGCAAAATACTCTTTTTTTTTTTAAGTGCTTGTATCTAGATGTAGTTATGATATGTGTGTGTATATGGGAAAGAGGCTCATAAGACTTGAAATCAGCAGAGCTGAGTTCCAGTTCTGGTTCTCATTTTCCTCATCTGTCAAATGGTGGTGATAGAGGAGAAGGGTTGAAAACAGAAGATCCCAGCTCTGTTATTCTAGGATCTGTTCTGCTATTTAGTATTCTAGAACCTGTTCCAAAGAACCTACCACACTAGAACACATATTCTAGATCAGATATTATCCTGGGATTACTTGACTCCCAAGGGATTTGTGGATAGATTTCAGGGAATCTGTGAGCTTCTTTTTAAAATTATTTTGAGAGATAATAAGGAAAAAGATGTGTACAAAAATATTTATAGCACTCTGTGGTCACAAAAAATTGGAAAATGAGGGGATGCCCTTTGATTGGGAAATGGCTGAACAAATTGTGGTATCTGTTGGTGATGGAATATGATTGGGCTCAAAGGAATAATGAACTGGAAGAATTCCATGTGAACCTAAACAACCTCCAGGAATTGATGCAGAGTGAAAGGAGCAGAACCAGGAGAACCTTGTACACAGAGATTGATACACTGTGGCACAATCGAATGTAATGGGCTTCTCTACTAGCAGCAATGCAGTGATCCAGGACAATTCTGAGAGACTTATGAGAAAGAAAACTATCCACATCCAGAGAAAGAACTGTGGGAGTATAAACACAGAAGAAAGACATTTCCTTGATCACATGGTTCGATGGAGATATGATTGAGGAAGTAGATTCTAAATGATCACTCTATTGCAAATATTAATAATATGGAAATAGGTCTTGATCAGTGATACTTGTAAAACCCAGTTGAATTGTGCATTGGTTACAGGAGGGGGGAGGAAGAAGGGGAGGGAAAGAACATGAATCATGTAACCATGGGAAAATATTCTAAATTAATTAATTAAATAAAAAGATTTTAAATAATAAATTATTTTGATAATTGCATTTCAGTATAATTGGTTTCCTCTGAAATCTTATATATTTTATGTGTTTATAAACATTATTTTCAGAAGGGGTTCACAGACATTCCCACAATGACTACTAAAGGGGTTCAGGATCCAGACAAAGTGAAGAATTCCTGCTTTGCATGAACAGAGTGGTCCATCAGGAACTTGACTTTAGGACCAGTTTCGCTAAAACATTCACCCTGTGAGGTCTGTACACTTACTTTGCTAGTCCATATCTGCCTCTACTGCTCCTCCCCCATGAAGAAGAGGAGCAACCATGTCCTACCCAAGTCTTCACTTTCCCACAAGCAACACCCTCAGCAACTTCAACTCATCTTTATAAAGCATTGTTCCCAGTTCCATCCCCACCCTGGTTGTCCTTGCCTGGACATACTCCAACTTGTCAATGTCCTTCCTAAAATGGACCCCCCCAGGATTGTTCACAATTTCCAAATATGGCCCGATCAGGGTATAGCAAGACTATTGCCTCTCTACTGGTGGACTCTGCTATAAAAGCAGCCAAAAATTGAATTCGATCTTTGGACTGCCATTCCACACAGATGACTCATATTAAACTGGTGAATCACTACACTAAGACTTTCAGATCCTTTGCTATGTAGTCTGTTGTCTAGACATGTCTCTTTCATCCTTCTTTGGGCAGTTGATTTTTTGAACCCAAGCGTAAGGGTTTTACATTTAATGTTCCTAGATTTCTGCTTCTTAGATTTGGAGCATTGTTCAAGCAAGTGCTAGAGGTGGGATTGAAACCCCAAGTAATAGATTTTAGCCCTTAATTGCCCTCTGATTATCTCCAATGTGTGAGTCTGGTTTCCCCAAGTAGACTGCATGCCTGAGGGCTGAGAATAGGTATTCACATTCTCTGTTCCTCACCCCAAACTATAGCAAACATATAGGTCTCACATGGTAAACCTTTGATGAAAGAGTTCTGTCTGGTGGTAAGGCCAAAAGTGATGGCACTTTTGGGGAGCAGAGACATAGGGATATGAGTGGTAAAGATGGGACCACGGGCTATCAGCTAAGGAGACATCACAGACGTGTGTGTGTGTGTGGGGGGGTGAGGGTGGGATGTTACAAAACTGAGTTCTGCCCTAACACCAGGGACCAGGGACCTAGCTGATATGTTTAAAGGGGGGTGGGTTGGGGGCACAATACAAGAGGGAAGACTTCTATCTCATGGGTTCCTTACATGCTGTATGACCTTGGACAAGTCACTTTCATTCCTCTGGGCCTCAGTTTCTGACTTGGTAAAATGAAGAGGTTGGATTAGTTTTGTGCTAAGCATATAAATTCCCTCTCAATAGTGGGCAATAATCCAAGGTACGGGATGGAAAGGGAGGGGAGTGGGAGGCAAAGGAAAGAATGTTCCAGCTGCCCCTCCCCACTGCAGCCCCCTTGGAGCCCTCAATTACTTTGGGCACCAGGCCAGGATGGCAGCTACAAACCCATTACTGGGCAGGGGGCATGCCAAGTCGAGTGGAGAACAAGGGAGGGGGAGGAACGGGGAAGCAAGCAAAAAGGAGGACAGGTGGGAGCTACTGAGCCTACTTACCCAGACCCCATTCTCAAGCTCATGAGTGCCCTCCTGGAGAGGCTGATGCCTAAGCAACAGCAGGGAGGCCCAGGCTTAGGGAAAGAGAGAGGGGAAATGGGGAAGGAGGGAGCAGGGTGCTAGTCTCCATTTCTGCAAATGTGTATAAGGGTTTGTTCAAGCATACATTCATTTCTCTTTCTGAATATTGTCCACTCCCTTGTGAAGAGATCCTAATACTCAGCTCACTTCTTCCTAGCCTCTGGAGTGGCTCGGCATCCTGAACTCACACATAGTGATCACACACACACACACACACAGAGAAAGAGAGAGAGAGAGAGAGAGAGAGAGAGAGAGAGAGAGAGAGAGAG
>NW_025384964.1:0-4757 GCF_016433145.1 Gracilinanus agilis
TATATATATATATATATGTGTGTGTGTGTATATACTTATATATATACATACAGATGGATGGATGGTCCATGCCGAGGTCTCTCGGTTCTCCAGCGATGGCACCATTACTCCTTGTTATTACCCAGCGATCCCCACTTCTCTCTCCCTCATTTCCCTCAGGCTTCTCCCAACCCTTTTGGCAAATCTCTCAGATAATCCATCCCAATTTCTATTTCTCGAGCCCCATCCTCTGTTTGTGTACGCTGCCTCCTGAGGATCTCCAAGCATGGAGCCTCCATAGATTCACCTTCCAAAAGACCTTTCCCAAAGCCCCAAAGGCTTGATCTCTGGGCTTGGAGTGAGAAAGTGTACGATTTCTGGGAAGTTTCCAAATTCTTCTTGCCCAGCTTCCCCATGAGAAGCCCCCTTACCTGTGGCAGGGTTCAGGCAGTGGAGAGAGGGGAGCCGTGTCTCTCTTGGTATTGGTGTCTGGGAAGGTGAGGGATGGTGCTGACCCCCCTGGGGTCACTGGGAGGACAGGTGGAGAGCCCTTCCTTGCAGCATGTCCAGGAGCTGAGTTCAAGGGCTCAGGGCGGTGAGCCAGAGGATCCCGAAGGAGCTGAGCCGTCCTCTCCAAAGCCCCCAAGCTGTGGGTTATCTGTCCCGCCTCCCAGCCTCCCCCTTCTCCCTGGGCCCTCCTCTCCTCCTGCCCCTTCTGGCTGACAGAGGAAACTTGAGCCCTGTGTGGTTTCTGCCCACACCTCCTACTCCACCTCCCTGCCCTCCCCCTGTAGTGGGCAGACAGGGGTGCTGAGGCCGGGCACACAGGCTCCCTGCCCAGCGGGGCTCCGTTTCTGCCATTCTGGGCATGGACCTGCAAGCCCTGATGCCTGCTCTGGCCTCTCTGCTTCTCTGAGGGTCTCGGGCAGAGGGGAGTGATGCAGGTGGGGAGGAGGAGATGCCCACCGGCCGCTCGTCCAGCCCCGGCTCCACTGGGCAGCCGTGTGGGGCCAGAGCACCTGGGCTCCCCTGGGCCACGGGGAGAGGGGAGCCCGCTGTGCAGGGGGGTGCGGGGGCGCCCCGCAGGCTTCCATGTTCCTTCTCCCCTCCCCCCTTCCTCCTATGGCCTGGGACAAAGGCCTCTTTCTTGGCTGGAGTGAGTGTGTGTGTGTGTGTGTGTGTGTGTGTGTGTGTGTGTGTGGAGGGTGACTCACCTGCCTTAAAGGGGTGCCTCTGACTTCCTCCCCCCCAGTTCTATTGTCTCAGGCAGGGTGACCCGGCCCATCCCTGGAAACTGCCACTAGGACTTGGCTCTCCTGCTCCCATCCACACAGCTCTGGTCCCTCTCCTAACAGGCGGCGGCCAGCAGGGCCAGGAGACGCGAGGACTTTCCTGCAGCCCCTCTAGACATCGCAGCCCGCTCCCAGTGGGGAGACATGTGCCCTCCCAATGATCTGGGACTAGAGCTGGCTCCTTCTGCTTTCTCTGTCCCTGGCCAGCTCCAGATCCCAGGAACTCCAATCAGACTCCCTGATTAACTTCAGTCCTTCAAACTGGACCTTGGACCCATTTTCCTTTATTATAGCCTCATGGATTAGGGGCAGCTAGGTGGCGCAATGCCTAGAGCACTGGGCTTAGGATCAAGGAGACTCCTAGAGTTCAAGTCTGGCCTCAGACACTTACTAGCTGAGTGACCCTGAGCATGTCACTTAACCCTGGGCGCCTCGTTCCTCATCTCTAAAATGAGTTGGAGAAGGAAATGGACAACCCTTCCAGTATCTTAGCTGTGTGACTCTGGGCAAGTCACTCACCCTGTTTGCCTCCGTTTCTTCATCTGTAAACAGAATGGCAAAACAGTCCAGTATCTTAGCTAAGAGAGTCGGACATGACTGAAATGACCCTATGACAATAACACAAAGATTTATAGCTTAAACGGACCTCAGGGCCATCTGGTCCTAGAATCGTGGACCTTGTTCCAGAGCTGCAAAGGGAAGGCCCCCAGAGCCGCCTAGACAAAGCCCTGCTTTTAGGAGGAGCAGACAAAGAAAGGATCACATGGGTAACAGGTACTAGAGAGGCCATTTGGACCCAGGTCTTCTCACTTGCAGTCCAATCCTCTTTCCACTTGGCTACTCAGAGTCTTCCCTCTCACATGAAAGAAAGAAAGAAGAGAGCCCAAAGCTAGCATGCCAAGCGTCCCTCCCTCCCACAGCCTCTTCCCCTCCGGGGGGGCACCCATCTAGGGCACATACACCCCAGTTAGGGGCTGCAGAGTCTGGCCTGTCCTGGCATAGGAGAGTCCCGAGGCCCCCCGTTAGAATGCCAAGCAAATGGCGTGAATGGAGGGAAGTGGGACTCTCCTGGCTTGCAGAAGACTGACTGTATCACGTGCACAATGGGTCAGCAGTGGCCAGAGACCTGTAGAGGCCAGCTCCGGTGCTTCCTACAACTCTGGCGAATCCATTCAACGTAATGGACAGAAAATGCTTATTCTGGCAGGGCCTGGGCAGGCCTTGAAGATGTTAAAACAACAACAAAAGAAAAAATGGCAAAATTTCCCTCCTCTCAGGGAACCCACACTGTACAATAACTTAGCCTCGGTTGTCTCATCTGTAGAGCGCTGGGTCCAGAATTAGGACATCCTGAGTTCAAATCCAGCTTCAGACCCTGGGCAAGTCATCCAACTTCTGTCTGCCTCAGTTTCTTCAATTGAAAACAGTGTTAACAATAATGCCTACATCCTAAGGTTGTTGGGAGAGGATCAGGGGAGATAATATTTGTAAAAGCACTCAGCATATTGCCTGACACATAGTAGGTGCTGTATAAATGGTTATTTCTTTTCCTTTGGTACCATAATACTTGTACTAGTTTCCTTATGAGTCTTTTGTAAGAATCAAATGATATAAAATCAGACTTTATAGTCATGAAGTGCTGCTGGATAAAATACAAGTGATTCTGGAAGGAAGGAAGGAAGGAAGGAAGGAGGGACCTAAGCCTTTATAGCGTACTAAGTGCTTTATAATATTATCCTATTGGAGCCTCTCACCATCTTGGGGGGAGACTCTATTTTTTATCCCCATTTTATAGTTGAGGAAATGGAGGTTAAGTGACTTGCCCAGGGTCACACAGTTTCGTTAATAACTGAGGTTGGATTTGTATTCAGGTCTTCTTGACTTCAGACCCAATACTGAATGTATTGTGACACCTATTGATTGATTGAGTAGGCATATTGGGTATATGCCCTGGCATATAATTCACTTAGACAATTCAATAATAATAAATATTTTATGTATATAGGAACATATAAATATTATTATATTTTTACATAACACATAATCACACAAATGAATATTATTTATATATTCATACATATTGTTCTATATTTTATATTATATTATACATTATATATTTGTATATTGTGTATTATTTGTTATATTTATATAATATTTATATATTGTGTCATTATATATTTATATAATTTTATGTAATATATTGTATGTTGTTTGTTATATTGATATATTTTAGTATATGCCATTGCATATTATTTATTATATATTACATCATTAATATAAATATAATTATGTGTAATATTATATGTTGTGTAATAAATATTATAATTATATATTTGTATATATTTATATGTAAATATAAATATTCTAGGCACTGTATTAGGTGACAAAAACAAGCCTACATTCCACTGGGGGAAAGGGAAGAATGTGTGCATAAATAACATATGAAATCTAGACTGAATCTACAGAAAGAAAGAAAAAAATTTTTTTTGATATGGGGGAAGGAAGCATCAGTGACTGGGTGATCGAGAAAGGACTCATTAAGGAAGTGGTACCTTTACATGAAGGTGGAGATAATACAAAGCCAAGATGAGGAGGGGGAGCATTCCAGCCCTGTCCTAGCATACCCTGTGGGGAGAACCTGGCCAAAAGCATGGTGTTGGAAGATGATGAATAGTATGCAAGGAAAAAGAAGTAGGTTCAGTTGGATCATACAGTGAGAGGGAATAAGGAATAAGACAGGGGTCCCCAAGAGAAATGCAAATCCAAATCAATCTGAGATTTCACCCAGTAAACTGGCAAAGATGACAAAAGATGGGAAGAGTCAGGGTTGGAAGGGCTGGGGAAAGATATGTATGCTGATACCCTGTTGGTGGAGCTGTGAATTGGTTCAACCATTCTAGAAAGCAATTTGGAATTATTCTAAAAAAGGGGCTAACATATCCATCTCCTTGCCCTGAGATCCAGCTCTGAGGCATACTCCCCAAGTAGGTCAAAACTGAAAGAAAGATCCAATATGATATAATAAGAAAATCTCTCCATCAGCACTTTTTGTTTTAACAAAGAACTGGAAGCTAAAAAGAGGATGGGGCAGAAAGAAGGACAATGACTAGGAAGAATCCAGGGAGTCATGACAAAATTCATATGAATTAATACCAAGTAAATAGGAAGAAAATGTCTCCAGGAGAACAACAAGGAAATTGGAAAGAACAATACTGAATAATACAATGATCAAGTTTGGCCAGAGAAAAGAGAAATACACCACCCTTCTCTGCTGAAGTTGGAATATCTGGATTTGGAAAGCTATGTGTACAGTGATACCTAATTGGTTTAGTTAATTGTGCTCAACTGCTTTTTTTTCTTTTTCTCTCTTCCTTCCTTCCTTCCTTCCCTCCTTCCTTCCTTCCCTCATCCTTCCTTCCTTCCCTCATCCTTCCTTCCTTCTTTCATCCTTCCTTCCTTCCTTCCTTCCTTCCTTCCTTCCTTCCT
>NW_025384965.1:0-2277 GCF_016433145.1 Gracilinanus agilis
TACTGATTGCACTTACTTTACAATAGACCATCAACCTAGTCACTTTTTGCCTAGATAATTGCAACAGTTTTTTCTTTTGCCTCTCTGCCTCAAGTTTTCCCCCTTTCAAAATCCATAATCTACATTGGCAGCCAAAATGACATTCCTAAAGTATATGTATTCTTTTAAATATTTTATTTTCCAATTACATATAATAACAATTTTTAGCCTGTTTTCCAAAATCATAAGATATAAATCATAAAATCCAAAAATTACTGTCTCATTTCCCTCCCACCTCCTGAAGATGGTAAGCAATTTGATTTGAGTTATAAAAGTTTTATCATGCAAAACAAACTTCCATATTGGTCATTGCTATAAGAGAATACTCATATAAAACCAACCCCCCCCACACACACACACACAAAAACCCACAAATAAACTAAAGTGAAAAATAATATGCTTTTATCTGCATTCCAATTCTAACAATTCTTTCTCTGGGAGTGAATAGTATTCTTTGTCATAAGACCTTCAGAATTGTCCTGAATCATTGTATTGCTTAGTCAAGTACAACATTGCTGTTGCTATATACAATATTCTCCTGGTTCTGATTATTTTACTCTACATCAGTTCATGTGGGTCTTTCCAGCTTATTTTGAAATCATCCTGCTTATCATTTTTTATAGCAAAATAGTATTCCATCACCATCATTGATGGATATCCTTTCAGTTTACAATTCTTTACCACCATAAAAAAGAACTGCTATAATATATTTTTGTCAAAGTAGATCCTTTTCTTTCTTTTTTTTTTTAACCTCTTTGGGATACAGACAATATTATCAATGGATCAAAGGGTATGCAAAGTTTCAGCTTGACCCTGTATCTTGCAGGAATTCCACCCTGCCATTTTCCATGTTACAATAGCCCTATGGACATAGTTCAAAAAATTGCCCTCCAGATGGTTGGATTAGTTCACAATTCCACCAACAATGTATTAGTGGCCCAATTTTGCCACACTCACTCCAACATTTTTTATTTTCCTTGATTATCTCATTGACCAATCTGATCAAGTGAGGTGGAACCTCTAATCCCTATGTCTGACCTTCTCATTCCCTATTCAGTCAGCTCCCTTAAAACTCTAGAGTCAAATACAAACTCTTCTGTTTGGTATTTAAAGGCCTTCACAAACTGGCTTCAATCTACCTTTGTTGGTTTTTTATACACTATTCCCCTTCAAGTGCTATACCTTCCAGTAGAACTAGTCTCCTTGCCTTTCTTGACACATAATACTTTATTCTCATCCTGACTGTTTCTTACGCCTCAAATGGACTCCTCCTCACTTCTGCCTCTTAAAATCTTTAAATTCCTTTGAAGTTTCAATCAAATATTACCACCAAATAAGGTCGTTCTTGATTTCCCAGTGATAAAACCTGACCCCAAATTATCATGGATATATTTCAAATGAGACACACGTCCTGCAATAAATTATGAGTTTCTTTAGGAAAGAAAAAACAGCATTTTTAATTATCATCTATCCAACTCCTAGCATTGTGCTAGTCACTTTGACTTTACTTAATTTGTTGTCTTGACACCACCTAGCACCCACTGATGCTTAAAAAATGCACTTTGATTGATTGAGAATATCATAGGCTGTTGTGACACAGGATACTGGTGGAATTGAAGATGTAGGAGTTAAGCTTCCCCACTCTCATAGCACTAGCTGAAACTATTGCAAGCAGTAAAGTGAGATTAGGATTAACTTTGACCCCAGTTCATTTGATCTAAGATGAAGCTGAAAGCCCTTTGAGATAAAGGAGAATAAAAGTAGTTTTGAAGATTTGGGAGAGATTTGGTTTTTTTTCTTTATTTCTTTGATTTTTATTTCTGACTTTTTTAAACCCTTACCTTCTCTCTTAGAATTGATACTATATATTGGTTCCAAAGCAGAAGAGTGGCAAGAGCTAGGCAAAAGCATTGAGTAATGTGCCTAGATTCATATAAATAGTTTCACATAGCAAGTTCTAGAATGATATTTTTGTAAGAGGATTGATTTTTTAAACTCTCTTGCTCAGAGTGATCATTGTACTAGATGCATAATAACCTAGAGAGGAATAGGTTCATAGATTTAGACCTAAAATGGATCTTCGAGGTCATCTAATCCAATCCCATTTTACAGTTTAGGAAGCTGATGCTCAGAGAGGACCAATGACACACAAGTTTAAGGGAAAAAAAATTATAAAGGATTTGAACTGAAGAGTCTTCTATCTCTAAAGCCAGTGGTCTTCCCACCTAATGCAATGTT
>NW_025384966.1:0-1622 GCF_016433145.1 Gracilinanus agilis
ACACCTAGCAGATTGGCTAAAATGAAAGAAGGGGAGAGTAATGAATGCTGGAGGGGATGTGGCAAAATTGGGACATTAATGCATTGCTGGTGGAGTTGTGAACTGATCCAGCCATTCTGGCTGGCAATTTGGAACCATGCTCAAAGGGCTATAAAAGACTGCCTGCCCTTTGATCCAGCCATACCATTGTTGGGTTTGTACCCCAAAGAGATCATAGATAAACAGACTTGTACAAAAATATTTATAGCTGCGCTTTTTGTGGTGGCAAAAAACTGGAAAAGGAGGGTATGTCCTTCAATTGGGGAATGGCTGAACAAACTGTGGTATATGCGGGTGATGGAATACTATTGTGCTAAAAGGAATAATAAACTGGAGGAGTTCCAGGCGAACTGGAGAGACCTCCTGGAACTGATGCAGAGCGAAAGGAGCAGAGCCAAAAGAACATTGTACACAGAGACTGACATACTGTGGTAAAATTGAATGTAATGGGCTTCTGTACCAGCAGCAATGCAATGACCCAGGACAATTCTGAGGGATTTATGGTAAAGAATGTTACCCACATTCAGAGGAAGGACTGCAGGAGAGGAAACATATAAGAAAAGCAACTGCTTGAACGCATGGGTCGGGGCGGACATGATTGAGGGTGTGGACTCGAAACTACCACACCAATGCAACCACCAACAATTTGGAAATTGGTCTTGATCAAGGACACATGACAAAACCAGTGGAAATGTGCGTCGGCCATGGGTGGGGGGAGTGCGGGGGGTGAAGGGGAAAGTAGGAGCATGAAACATGTAACCATGTTAAAAATGATTATTAATAAATGTTAAAAAAATATAAAAAAAACAAAGAAAAAAAAAGACATGATGAAATGTCATAGATTAATTCTCACAACCCCTGATTACAGGTGAATCAATGTTTTTTGTAAGACAAAATTACAAAGATGGAAATAGATATATGACCTGTACATAAAGATATCTAAATAAATCAGAAGAACAGGGAATATGTTACCTATCAGATTTTTGGACAGGAAGGAATTTATGAATAAATAAGAGATAAAGAACTCTATGAAGATATAAAATGAATAACTTTGATTATATTAAATTGAAATTTTTTGTACAAATAAAACTAATGTAGCCAAGATTAGAAGGAAAGCAGAAAATTGGGGGAAATTTTTATAGACAATTTCACAGATAGAGGTTTCACATATAAAATATAGAGAGAATGGTACCAAATTTATAAGAACAAAAGTTGTCCTCTAATTGACAATTAGTTAAAAGATAGAAACAGACAATTTTTGGATGAAAAAAATCAAAGCCATATATAGGCATAAGAAAAAATGCTCTAAATCATTCCTGATTAAAGAAATGCAAACCAAAACCATTCTGAGATATCATCTTGCATCTATCAGATTGGCTAAGATGATAAAAGGGGCAAAATGACTACACATATGATACACACCTCAACCTCATGAATAGTTTTTTTAGGAAAAGAATAAGAAAGCAATTTACATGACAAGTACCACATCGCACACAAACACACACACAATTAAACAGGTTGTTCAATTTTAATCTTAGAACTTCACTAACTTTTGGGATATCCTATATATATATATGTATATA
>NW_025384967.1:0-6694 GCF_016433145.1 Gracilinanus agilis
ATATATATATAGAGAGAGAGAGAGAGAGAGAGAGAGAGAGAGAGCGCAAGTAATTCCAATTCTCCTTGTCTTAGTTTGCAAACTGATAAAATGGGGATTAAAACCCTTTACCTTTCTCCCCCTTGCATAAACATTTGGTCAGATTTACCAATTTACTTGTTAATTGTATTTATAATAAAGAGAGTCACCATTATTTTTCATATATTAATAAATAACTAGTGAATGGATATTGAGTCTTTTATATCTCTTAGGATAGAAAGTTTCTATCCTGATGTAACTTACAAATTAACTAAGGAATTGCATAAAGGATTTATGCATCTCTAACTATTTGTAACTTAGGAACTGTAACTAGGTGGCATACTGGAGTCAGAAAAATCTAGGTTCAAATCTAAACTCAGATACATAATAAATGTGTGATCTTAGGAAAATCACAACTTCTGTATGCCTCATTTTCCTGACCTGTAAAATGGTGATAATAGTAGCACTGACCTCTTGGGATTCTTGTGAGTATCAAGTGAGATAATATTTGTAAAGCCCTCAGCATAGGGCCTGGCACACAGTAGGTGCGTAACACATATTCACTCTTGTTTCACACAAAGAGGTGAACTTTCTCTTTGCCAAAGTAAGCCTTTCTACTTGCATAAGTAATCTCATTCCTTCCGGTCTTCTCCAACAAATTGCTGTCTTTATCATCTCTACTCTCTTCACTCATCTATAATCTATCCATGGTTCCTAGCTGTTTCCCTGTTGCCTACACATGTCTATGCCTTTATTCCGGTAAAAATGTTTATGTGACTTGTTCATCTTCCCCAGCAATAGCCTCTTCTCAATCTTCATTCTTCATGCTCTCTCCGCAGCTTTGTTATTGTTGATAATCCTCTGCTTGATGTTCTCTTCCTTTTAGGTTTTCCTGACGCCATGCTCTCCTGGGTCTCCTCTTATGTTCTTTTTTAGTGGTCTCCTCTGTGTCCCTTTTGGGGCCTTCTGCTCTTCTTCCTCTGTATTATTTCACTTGGAAATTTCATCATCTGTGGATTCAATTATTATCTCTATGTTGATGATTCTCAAATCTAATTACCCAGCCCTAACCTCTCTGCAGATCTCCATTCTCACATCTCCACCTGTGGATTGGATGTCCTGTAGACATCTTAAACTCAAAATGTCCAGAACTGAGCTTTACACTCTGCCATGTAATCCAGTTACAGTGTCCTCCTTGTGGTTCCTGATGCAAGACTTCTATTTACAGACTCTGGGTATTTTCACTGACTGTCTCTCAAGTCTAGAATTTTCTCCTTCCTCTTTTCTGCCTTCTGGTTTCCCTGGATTCCAAATCCTAGCTAAAATCCATCCTTTTACAGGAAGGCTTCATTATTGCTCCTTAATTCTAGTGTCTGTCTTCTATTGATCATCTCTAATTTCTCCTGTACAGAGACTGCATGTTGTCTCCTCCATTAGACTGAGCTCCTCGAGAGTTGGGTTTCTCTTTTGACCTTCTTTGTATCTCTAGTGCTTAGCACAGTGCACACGGTAAGCACTTAATAATACTTACTGTACAATCAGTTCACATAATTTTAGAAATTCCAGGAACCTTATAGATTATCTAGACCAACTTCCTCATTTTGAAAATGAAGAAGCCAAGGTATGGAAAGGCTAGGTGATGTGCCTCATTGATGGTAGCCTTAGCATTAGAAACCAGGGAGTTTAGCTTCTAATCCAGGGCTCTTTAACCACAAATAACTGCATATCATGATAAAAGTTTTGTTTAAGGAAGATTAATCTAATAATAGTATTCAGGAAGAAGAGGATCTAAAACAATCACAGTCAGAAAAAATAAATGCTTCCTGGTTGTTTCAGTATTAGTGTCATTTGAGTATCTCATTAAAGCCTATGACCACAGTAGAAATTCCTGATAGAAGTTTAATTCTTTCTTTTTTTAAATTCTTACCTTCTGTCTTAGAATTGTTATTAAGTATCAATTTCAAAGCAGAAGAGTGTTAAGGGCTAGACAATTGGAGTTAAGTGACTTGCCCAGGGTTACAGAGTTAGGAAGTGCCTGAGGCCAGATTTGATCCCAGGACTTCCCAATTCCAGGCTTGGCTCTCTATCCACTGAGCCACCTCACTGTCCCCTAATAGGAGTTCTTGCAAGATATGTGCATGTATGTATGTATGACTATGGGGGGGGGTGTTATAGTGGCAGGGCTATTCTCAAGGTTAGGTGGTGACATTTCTAGAACAAGCCTTAGGGCAGCGAGGTGGCACAGTGGATAGAGCACAGAACTTGGGAGTCTGGAACAACTGAACATGTTAATTGGAAACTGTTACAATAAAAAATTCTTTAATATTTGTAGAAGATTATACCATAGTCTTGTGAGAAGGTCCTAGACCAGGATAAAAAATGCTGTTCTCAACCTAACTAGGTTTTTTTTTTTTTCCATATGGAGATAACACTATTTTTCTACATTTCTGCATTTTTCTACTTTGGATTGATATGAGTTAGTTTTTATATTACAAGGGTTTCTCCTTCCTCCTCCCACCCTTCCCTTCCCCCCCCCCCCCCCCCCCCCAAAACTGTCTCTTTTTGAAAATTAGTTATCAGGGTAGGCTGAAAAGAGTGAACTGTAATGTCAGAATAGAGAAGAGAAATGGCTAACTTCTTCTAAATAAATCTCGAAAGGTGGCATCAACTGAGGTAAGAAGCCATAGAGCTGTCAAAAAGTAAGAGAGGAATAGTTTTTTGTATATTAAACTTAGGGTAAATCAAATAGTAATAAACGCCAATTTCTAGTGATTTAGGGAAATTTGTCAAGTTTCTGTGATCTATGAATTCAAATTCTTTAATTTACTGTTATATTTGGCTGATGAACTTCTCACTTATAACTTAAACTACCAGGAAAGGAGTAAGCCTTGCTCTTGCCAGGACTCCTCAAAGGCAGAGTCTAAGCATGCACCTTTTAAGAGGCAAGTCCACCAGAGTATGGAAATTAAGGGTTGGCATTACAGTGTCACATTTGCAAAATGGTTTCCTCACAACAAACTTGAGAATCTGGAAATAGGTTCAGAGATATTTGGTGATTTCCTCAAGGTCAAAGAGTTCTGAAATGTCAGGACCAGGATTTCAAACAAGGTTTCCTTACCCAAATTTAAAGCTTTTTCTATTATATCACCCTATCAGGGATGTAATATAAGGGAAATTTAAGATCCTTCTGAATAAATACTTCTTAGATGAACTTACTTAGTCCATTATAACATAAGATTAAATTTTGATTCACAAAGAAATTTTATGCTTTCTAAATTACAGAACAGGCAAATCTTTAGCTTAAATGATCTAAAGATCTCTTCCAGTCTAAATCTATGACCCCTTTGTCAATAATCACATTCATATCCTAGGAAACAATTTCCTTGGGCTGTTTTCTCCCCTTCTCTAACACTTCACGATATTACTTTTAAAAAATCCAACCTTATTCCACCAAAATGATTCACCCTCAAAACAAAATTCTGTTCTGGAAGGAAAAAGCTAAGAATAATAAACAAGCCGTTTTTTTTCAAATGAATATTTCCCTCTTTCAAAACCATCAAAATCTTTTTTTAACTTTGCCTTTTAAGACAGAGAGATAATTTGACATTTCCATTACTCTAAATCCTCATATCCAAGGGTCCAAAATTTTTTTTTACTAGTCTTAAATAATTCCCTAAATTTTGGTAGGTTTTATCTGTTCATTTATAGATAGAAAACATGTCTATTAATATGTAAAGGTCTATATACTTGTGCCAAACACAAACATATGTTTACATAGTTTGAAATTCTTCTTGGAAGACAGGGAATATAGCAGAGATAGAAAAAGTTAAATGCTAACTTTAGAGTTCTGGAAGATTGCTAAGAAACCTGTTATCATCTATTAGTGGCATGCTCATCTTTTATTTGTGGATGGAGATATGGATAGAGATAGGCCTAGATAATCTTCCTGGTCCCTTAGGCAAGCATCACTTATCCAAAGGAGGCCAAGTTTCACCCTTTAAATACAGTGAACAAAGATAGGAATGTGGGAGTTCCGGGTTAAGATGGCGGCAGAGTAAGAAGCAGCTCTTAACCTCTCCTGACCGAAACACACAAAACTCCTCAAGGGGACATAAAAACAAGTCCAGACGAACGGAGGAACCCCACAACAGGGCACAGCGTGGAAGGTACGTGGAATCGAGGCATTTCCATGCTATAAAGGGGTGAAACAGCTCTCACTAAATCGCGGGCTGAGCAACCACCCCACCCCCACCACACACAGCACCTATAGCACCGAACCCAACTAAAAAGAAATAGAGCAAGTTTGGGGCACCTATCGAGTCATTGGCAGCTCTGGGGCCTGTTCCTGAGAGCAGCAAGATTTGGGACCCCAAAAAGCCAAAGAACGCACCCGAAATCTGAGCGCGGGCTTAGGGCGCAGAGCGCGGGAGCAGAGCTTAGGCGGGCTCAGAGCTCAGGCTCCAAGGAGGCGTGGGTGGAGGCAGACACAGCCACAAGCTAAAGCTCTGAAATCCTGAGTGGGGAACCAGCGTGGACGGGTGTATGACTGTGGAAGCAGCGCCCTGAGACTTATAAAAAAACCTCCGGCAGAGGATCAAGCAAGGGGATCCACCAGGGGGCTTGACCGCGGACAGACCCTGAGCGCAAGGATAAACCTGAGAAGCTGTTGGGCTAACAATGGCTACCCAGTCTCAGGAAGTTCAGAAGAGAAAGATTAACAACAAGAAAAAGAAGTCTTTAACACTTGACAACTTTTACACAGAGAAAATCCAGAGAACCGAGCAAACAGAAGAGGAGAACAAACAAGCATCCGGACCCTCCTCAAATAAGGAAAACTCCTCCCAAGCTATGGAAGAGTTCAAAACTGAGATTTTGAGGAAAATGGAAGAGATCTGGCAAGAAAATAACAATTTAAAAGGAAGAATCTTGCAACTGGAAAGTGAGGCTCAAAAACCAAATGAACTGATAAGCAAATTGAACACCAGAAATGACCAGATTGAAAAGGAATACCAGAAGCTTATAGCCGAAAACCAGAAGATTATGGCCGAAAACCGAAAGATTATAGCTGAAAACCAGTCCCTAAAGGCTAGAATTGAGCAGCTAGAAGCTAATGATCTCTCAAGACAACAAGAACAAATAAAACAAAGTCAAAAGACTGAAAAAATAGAAGGAAACATGAAATATCTCAATGAGAGAGTGACAGACCAAGAAAACCGGTCTAGAAGAGACAATTTGAGAATAATCGGTCTTCCAGAAAAACCAGAAATTAATAGAAACCTGGACTCCATACTAAAAGAAATTATTCAGCAAAATTGCCCTGAAGTCCTACAACAAGAGGGCAATATAGACATTGAAAGGATTCATAGAACACCTGCGACATTTGATCAAGAAAAGAAAACACCCAGAAATATAATCGCCAAATTCAAGAGTTTCCAAGCAAAGGAAAGAATCTTACAAGAAGCCAGAAAGAAACAATTCAAATATCAAGGAGCACCAATCAGGATCACACAGGATCTGGCAGCCTCCACGCTAAAAGATCTCAAGGCTTGGAATACGATATTCAGAAAGGCAAGAGAGCTGGGCCTGCAACCACGGATCAACTACCCATCAAAATTGACTATATATTTCCAGGGGAAAGTATGGGCATTCAACAAAATTGAAGAATTCCAGGTATTTGCACAGAAAAGACCAGGGCTAAATGGAAAGTTTGATATCCAACCACAAAAATCGAGAGAAACATGAAAAGGTAAATAAGATACAGAGGGGAAAGAAAGAAAACGTATAATTTTTAAATTTGCCTTTTTAAGGGCCTCAGTGAGATCTAATTATCTGTATTCCTTTGTAGAGAAACGTTATGTATATTTCTCTGTAGTGAACTCTATTCACTATTATAATATTCACTATTATAGTAATCAGAAGAATAATTCACAGGGTGAGGGTGGAAATAATCTAAGATGACATGGGGGATGGGAAAGAGGGGGTGAATAGCAGGGGACACCAAGAGAAACTTGAGTGAATAAGAAAATAGGATATTCTATTACACACAAAGAGGGCATGGGAGGGAGAGGGGACAAATACTATTATAAGAAGGAGAGGAAGAGAGCATTAAGAGGTAATAATCAAACCTTACTCTTAGTGTAATCAACCCGGAGAGGGAAGAGAAGCTCTACTATCCACTGGGGCATAAAACTCTTATCTAACCCTTCTGAGAATGTTAGAAGGGATAAACCAAGGGGAGCAGGGGAGTGGGGAGAAAAAAAAAGGGAGGGGAGAAGAGGGAGGGAATTCATAAGGCCTTTAAAAACAAAAAGAGGGGGGAAAATAAGGGAGGGGATAGAAAGGGAAGTTAATCAAGGGAGGGGATAAGGGATACCGGCTCAATAGCAAACCACTGATTTAAAAGGAAAAAGTATAAGGAAAAAGGGGGTAGGAAGAGGGGAGGATTCGAAAATGTCAGCAAATGCACAACTGATGATTATAACTCTGAATGTGAATGGGATGAACTCGCTCATAAAACAGAAGCAAATAGCAGAGTGAATTAGAAACCAAAATCCCACCATATGTTGTCTACAAGAAACACATATGAGGCGGGTAGACATACACAAGTTTAAAGTTCAGGGTTTGAGCAAAATCTTTTGGGCGTCA
The DNA here is from genome assembly GCF_016433145.1 of Gracilinanus agilis. NCBI lineage: Eukaryota > Metazoa > Chordata > Mammalia > Didelphimorphia > Didelphidae > Gracilinanus > Gracilinanus agilis. Next base: position 6,664 of record NW_025384967.1, read on the forward strand.
AATGAGAAAAAGAAGGCAGGAGTGGCTATTA
>NW_025384968.1:0-6448 GCF_016433145.1 Gracilinanus agilis
CTCTGCCCAGAGCCGGCTTGTGAGCGGGCGGGAACCGGGAGCTCCAGCCGGCTCTTCTCTCCAGCCCGCCCTCCCCTCAGCTGAGGCTGGGCCCGTGGCAGGACATCTTACGCAAGGCCGCTGTCCACGCGCCGGAGCGCTCTCGCGTGGGCTAGTGCCCGGGGGCCGCCTCACGACGGGCTTTCTGGGGGGAGGGGTTCCCTTTCCACAATTACCCCCCTTCTTCCTCTCCTCTTCTCCCCTCCCCGCCAGCCCCTTTCGTTTTCCTCCTGACCAGGGCAAGATCCGCTCTCCGTACCGCAGTGAAGCGGGCAGTGAGGCCTCCTCGGAGCCGATTCCAGCGGGAGCCCCATTTAAGGAGTTTCAGCCCCACCCCCACCCCCACCCCCGTCCTTCCGTTATAATAGTTTTTCCCTCCTGCGCCTGCCTGTCTGTGGGACTTCAGGGACCCCGTTTTCCTTCTCTCTTCCCAGTTCTCTTGCTGTAACCCTTTTTCACCTCTTGATTTCTTTTGATTTTATTTTTTTGCTTCTCATCTTAAACGGTTTGCTGCCACGCCCTGTCTGTGTTGAGGAGAAATACAAATTCGAGTGAGCCGAGCCCACCGCCCCGACGGGGGACTCCCAGGGACTCCGGCGGGTTTTAAAGCTGCCTGTTGGAACCCGCTCTGACATCTCGGCTCTCAAGCTGTTTCCCGGGACCTTGGACCGTGTAAGGCTCCTGCCGAGCTTCCCGGGGAAGCAGGAAGGCAGAGAAGCGGACTCGTCTCTCGCGGTGGGCACAAAGGACCATCCCATCTCCCTCTCCTCACAATTGGACTGAACTTGCTGTGTATACCCTGAAGAAAACACCCCCGTTTCCCAGCAAGACCTTGGCAGTGTGCAGATGGATTATAGCCTCGAGTAGTTCGATCCATCCTTTATCCCTGGATGCAGATTTAGAGATGAGCCTCCGTTTAGCCAATCCCCTTCGCTCCCCACCCACTGATTCATTCAACAGTTAGTTATTAGGGTCCTGCCTGTGTACGGGCTTTCCCAGATACTAGGTTGACACACTGAACCCGCTGCGTATTGAAGTTACTTTCCTGGTTATTATTCTGTCCTGTTATCCCCAGCTAAGTTTGATTACCCGTGCTTATTCAGTTACCCCTTCCAGTTCCCTTTAGCCAGTTTATTCACCTGACTGACAACCCAATTCCATTTTACCAATAACTGTTGTGGCCCCCTCTTTCCCCCATTTCCCCACTTTAGTAAGTGACTTATTCACTCACTACACTAGGTATACTTTTTCTAACGATTATGATAATGATAACATTTTAAGAGTTACAATTATTATCTTTCCATATAGGAATATAAATAATTCACCTTTATTGAGACCCTTAAATTTTTTCTCTTTCTTATTTACCTTATCATACTCTCTTATTTCACTCTGCATCAGTTCATGGAGGTCTCTTCAGCTCTTTCTGAAATTATCCTGTTCCTCATTTAAGACTGAAGTTCCCTTTCCACAATTACCCCCTTCCCATGGGAAAGCCTTTCCCGGCTTTTTACATTCATAGGATTTCTCTGCAGTGGATTCTCTAATGAGCTGCAAGACTACCCCTCTGTGCGAAAGCCTTTCCACATTCTTTACATCCATAAGATTCTTTTTGAGTGTGGATTATGGGATGTGCAGCAAGCTCGAGTTCTGACTAAAGACCTTCCCACCTTTTTATTCACATAAAGCATTTCTCTAGGAGGACTTTTTTGATGTCTAATGAGGTCTGCATCCCAAGTAGACACTGTTTCCCTTCTATTTTCCTGATTCATGGGTGTAGCCCCCAGTGGTGAGTGAACTCCAGAATGCAAGGCCTCTGGTCAGCCATTAATTTAGTAGCGGCCAGACACGTAGCCTTTCCCCTTAGCATGAACCCAATCCCTTCTCCTCTTCAAGTTGCCAGATGTCTGCTGGGAAACCACTGGTGCAAGAACTCCATGAGAAACCTAACTAGGGTTACTGAACCCAGCTAGGTAATCACACACTGACATATTGATCTGTTCCTTTTAGAAACTCCTGTTGAGAACCACTGAAGTAGTTCATACCCATTATCCTTATCTTGTGAGTCATTACCTGTCATTGTTTCTGTATGAAGATTACCTCATCTACCCTACAAAGTATAGACCCCAACCTATTAGACTTGGCCCCTGCTCTGAGACTTGTCTGAATGGTCCTTGGACGAGATTGGCCCTCCTGTAAACCCCGAGACCTGGGTTCATCCCATGGGCATTTCAGGATGTTCCCCATAGGACTGAAGAAGCTCTACCTGTTCAGGAAAGCACTTACTACATTCATTATCCTGAGGATAGTCTCTCCCTGAGGTCACATTCTTACACTGATTTGGGACTGAATGTTGTCTGAATCTCTTTCCAGTTTCATCAAATTCAGAGTTACTCTTTGGATTTTTCCTATGCTGATATTAATCATAGATTTCTCCCAAACTGAAGTCAAGGAAACATCTCTCATGAGTCATTGATCATATTCTTCCACAAAATGCTCAGCTCTTTTGTCATCACATTTACTTCAAACCTGGTCTCTGACTGAAGAAAACAAATAAAAATAACGGAAAGACACACATACCAGAAATATAAGTTCTTTCCTCTGATGGCAAAGGAATCTGAGTTTTATTCTGTTTCCCCAGTCAAGAAGAAGAGTTTTCCCAGTGGAAATGTGTATCAGCTATGGGGGGCAGGGGAGGAGGTCGGGAGGTGAAGGGGAAAGTAAGAACATGAATCATGTAACCATGATAACTTCTAAAAAATAAAAATCATTTAAATTTAAAAAAAAAAGAAAGTAATACTAGCTGCCAAGTATGACTGCAGAAGACTAATGATAAAGTCTTTCACCTTGGAATAGACTACATGTGTGAAATAAAGCATATATATTTCAGACAAAAAAAAAAAGAGTTTTCAACTTCAAGCAGGCAGAATCAGTTTTTGGAAACAAGATTTGGTCCCATCTGCAAGCTTATTTAGTTTAGAAATACTTTCACATACAATAACACTGGACACTCACAACACATCTGTGGCACACAAGCAGGCTGAACATTCTCATCTCCCTTCACAATTCAGGTCATGAGATCAGAATGGAGGAATGATCAGACCAACCTCCCTGCAGCTGGACTAAAACTCAAATTCTGTGAGTGAGCATGTTCCGTCCACAGTACATGACAGCCTTTCTCCATTGCCCTTTTTATCTTTCCTTTCAATGCCTCTTGTTGATTATAATTTTGTTAGTCTTAGGTCACCTTCCTGACAATCTGTGCAGATTATTTTGGATGCACTATCACATAGCAAATCTTGGGAAATTTCATCTTCTAAGCTCAGAAATAGGTTCCTCTTTTTAACTGTCTTGCAGCAATTTGGGAAGTTTTATGCAAATTTTCTTCTTTTCTTTTAGGATCCAAAGATATGACATTTGCTACACATATAATCAATAGTCAAATTATTTCATTATTTATCATAAATTATTTCTCATACTCTACATTCAATCCATCATCCTTCTCTAAGGAAGTAAACAGCATGGCTCTGCACTGGTCCCTTTGCCCCATGTCCCTTTAGTGGTTCATGAAATTTTTAGAAGTTCATGATAATGTCCAAGAGTTCTGGCTTGAAATTCTTTAATGGCACCTCATGCAGTAAAGAATTGCCCAGTTTAGTTACCAACATATTTTCCCCTCTGGACAACAAACATATGCATGCTGGAGGCCTACTAGGTTTCTTTGTGCAAGTGATTTTAAACCACCATTATTGGGCATAAAATGACCTTGTTGTTCCTTCAGGGCAGTGGTTCCCAAACTTTTCTGGCCTACCGCCCCCTTTCCAGAAAAAATATTACTTAGCACCCCTGGAAATTATGAAACTTTATTGAACTCAGAATAGAATGTAATACAAAAAAATGTGGCCATCACCGCCTCCCTGGATTGCTGCAGCACCCACCAGGGGGCGGTGGCGCCCACTTTGGGAATCCCTGCTTCAGGGACTACGTCAAACAACTACCACTTCAAGTACCACAATAACCAAGTATAACATATAGTTTGTTTTCTCAGTCTCTCCTCAAGTTGTTTCCACAACACCATATTAGTCAGACACACCAGTGTAAATCTATTCCCCCGGACAATCACAGGTAAACCTGTACCCTCATTTACCTGCTGTACCCTGCACCAGAGAAGCTGCCTCATTCCACAGTTACCTGGTAATCTCTTCCATCTCCTAATTGGGCATTCACCGGTTATTGCCATCTTGGGGTGTTCAAAGGAGGGATGGAATAATGAGGCCCTCGAACTATCTGTTAAACTACCTGAGCGAGGTCTGGGGTCTCTGGACATTCAGGAGGGCCGCTGACCTACATGTCACTTTATAGGGAAGATGCTATAACCAATAAACTGCTACTTCTTTTTTTTTTTTTTTTAACCCTTGTACTTCGGTGTATTGTCTCATAGGTGGAAGAGTGGTAAGGGTGGGCAATGGGGGTCAAGTGACTTGCCCAGGGTCACACAGCTGGGAAGTGTCTGAGGCCAGATTTGAACCTAGGACCTCCTGTCTCTAGGCCCGACTCTCACTCCACTGAGCTACCCAGCTGCCCCTGCTACTTCTGACCCAAAATCAGTCTCTGAAGATCATTTCTATCATCACGGTAGGAAGCATCTGAGGCAGGACGTGAACGCGGGCTGTCCCCAGGTCTAAGCCCAGGGCTCGATCCATTGCAGTTACTTCCTCTACACTTTCCTGAATATCAATTTGAATTAAAAAAATGAAGCCAGTGCAGGGTCAGTATGTTTTCTCCTGCTGCCTTTCCTAGAACACTGTACTCCAAGGAATAATACGCATTCAAAAGCCAGCATTTCCACAGGCAGTGAAGGCTTGCCCAGCATTTTACAAATATTTTCTCAATTAATCCTCATGTCAACCCTGAGAGGTAGGTGCTCTTATCACCCCATTGTAGAGAGGGGGAAAACTAGATAGAAATAGGTTAAATGACCCACCCAGGGTCACTGAGATGGTCAGTGTAAAGCCCTCAGCACGGTGCCTGGCACCCAGGAAGCCTTCTCTCAATGGGAGCTCTTATTGGAGACGGAGTCCAACCCTGTCATTGATCTGGAAGCGACCCCCTCTGATGGTGGGGGAGGGGAGGAAGGGCCTACCTGGGGAGGAGGGACAGTGCAGAGGGAGGGATGGCTCCTGAGAATGGGGAGCAAAAGGAGCCTGGGGATCCGCTCAGAAGAGCTCCAGGGTAGGGGAGAGTGGGACACATGGGAGGGGGTGAGGGGAGAAAGTGTAAGGACGGGGTGTCTAGACAGAGGATCATCAGGTATTAGGAAGAACAGAGAGGTACCAGGGAGGGGCCAGCAGGTCACCCCAAATCCTCCCCTCCTCTTGCTAAGCCCTGACCCCAGGGGGCTGGTCATTGCCTTGGCATATAGTCCTTCCTGGTCCTGAGCAGCCTGTCCAGCTTGGCTCTCTGTCCACAGCCTCCTTCCAGAGCCCAGCTTCTCTCTGCCTCTCTTCTCCCTGAGTTTCAATCAATATTCTTGTATCCTCTTTTCCACAGGAAAAGAAATCATCACAGCCAGCATTTCTAGGGGTGTCAGGGATTTGTCACAAGCACCTTACTGGGTAGACGCCCCATTTGACAGATGAGGAAAGTGAAGCAGAGATGAAGTGACTTGCCCACGGTCACACAGCCACCAAGTGTCTCCGGTGTGATTCCACCTCAAATTTTGATTCCAGTAATGTTCCCATTCCAGGGATTTAGAAGAAGGCCCTGTGGTCTCAAACCCGGACTTGTTAGTGCAGCAGGGGTTAGCCCTCATTTTATGTGAAAGAATATTAAATCAAATAAGCTTGTCCCTCCTGTGGGTCCTAGAAGAGCCATCCTGCCTTCCCAACTGAGGCAATAATTAGTGGCAGAAACAGGATTTGAACCAGGGACTCAGAAGTCCAAGCCCAGTGAGTCCGCATTCTGTTGTACCATGCTTGTTCCCAAGCATATAATACACGTGTACCTCTGTGTGTGTGTGTGTGTGTGTGTGTGTGTGTGTGTGTGTGTCAGGCCTCCGGCCATCTCTTCTGGTCACTGAGTTTCTCCCGGAGGGGAGGCTGGACGTCCCCCGGGCTCACTCCTGTTTCACACAAGAACACACGGAGGCCCCAGAAGAGACAGACACGTGTCAGAGGCACAATCTGAACCCAGGACCTCTGAAGGTCTCCCTTCTGGGGAGCAGCAGGGAGGGGGATGCCGGGCCTCCAGGACCACCAGCACCTCCTTTCCTCTCCCAGCACAGGCCCTCCGAGGGGATCCTGGATCAGCCCCTTCCTGGGTGACTCTGTCTGAGGATCCCCCCCAGGAGGCTGGGCTGGGAGGGCTGAGAGGGAGGGAAGGAGGAGGCAGAGGGGAGAGGATGGGGAAGGGG
>NW_025384969.1:0-4735 GCF_016433145.1 Gracilinanus agilis
CTCTCTCCCCCCTCTCTCCCTCTCCCTCTCTCTCTTCTCCCGCCTCCCCTCTTCTCTCTTCCCTCCACTCTTCTCCCCCCATATCCTTTTCAAGAAGTATGCTCACCTACTACTCCCATCCTAAAGTAATTGCACTAATGGGTTTTCCAAAGCTTTTTGTTTAAAATTTAAACTTCCTTAAGATATCTTTAATATTCTTAGTATCACAGGGTTGAAAAACTTGGAGTTGGAAGTCTCTAGAGATGACTCTGATCTAATTAGTGGTCTTGAAACTATTTTGATAGCATGACACTATCTCTTTTTAAAAATGAGCATATACTCCCAATATATGTATAATAAATTTATATATACTGCTATTTAACTGTACTAATACATTATGTACATAATTGAGGAGGGTAGAAGAGAATAAAGCATTTATATAGTGCCAGATTTGAAACTTTGTTCTTCTTGTCTCCACACTCAGTACTGTATTTACTCTGCCACCTAGTTGGGTCATACAGTTAGTAAATGTCCGAGGCTAGATTTGAATTTGAGAAGATGAGCCTTTCTGACTCCAGGCCCAGTATTCTATACTCTGGGCCGCCTACCTGCTCTCTTACTGTAATGGCAACTATGACCCTAGGCAAATCACTTAATGCTATTTTCCTCATTTTCCTTCTCTGTAAAATGAGCTAGAGAATGAAATGGCAAACCACTCCAGCATCTCTGCCAAGAAAACTCCAAATGGGGTCAAGAAGAGTCAGACACAACTAAAGGACAAAATAACTACTACTATTAAGTACCATTAATGCTGGGTAATGAGAACACAAAAATAAAAAGGTAACCATCTCTGTCCTCAAAAGTTTATGTTCTATACTGGAAAGGAACACAGATAAGCACATAAAACATACATACAAAGTTATTTCAAAGTCAGAACAGGGGTAATATCATGAGAGATTACTGAGGTATGTGACCCTGGGTAAATCACTTAATCTCAATTTGCCTTAGTTTCCCCATATGTAAAATGGGGGGTATATTAGCACCTACCTCCCAGAGTTATTGTGAGGATCAAATAATATTTTCTAAAAGTGTTTAGCACAGTAGCTGGCACACACTATACAAATGTTAGCTATCCTTAGTTCTTATGTCAGTAATATTCCATTATATCCATATGCCACAATTGTTCAGCCATTCCTAAGGAGATTGGCTCCTTACCCCAACTTAGAATTTAGTTCTTTCTTTTTCTTTTTGTTTTCCCATTCAAGATCAGGAAGCTTTTTTCAATTGCAACTGAGCCCTACCTCTTCATTGCCCCCTTTTATCCCTACTTCAGTATGATACATGTCTACATCAAACTGTGTATATTCATGTGTGTTTTGAAACAGAAATCAATAGAAGTCTGTGTGTTCAATTCTACTTTGTAGTTTCCACATAAGAATGGAGTTCATCTAAACCCTGTACGCCTTTCTCCTTCCTCTGTATTTGAACATACTTCATACACCCCAACTGTAATAAAAAGCAAGTTTCCAGCTCCTTTTTCCTCCTTTCTCCTCTAACATTCATCCTTTTACCCTTCCTTTTCTTTGCCCTCTTAAAACCTTCAGAACAGAATCACTCCACCCCCAGCTTGTTATTCGACTCTAGCAATACCCTTTAAAGTCATTAAGTTTCTGAAGACAGTTTCATCATCTCCTGCTATTAGGATGCCATTACCTGGGACTGGAAAAAATATATATATAAAATATTTTTAAAAGGAATGCCATTGTTATATCATCCCATTTTCAGATAAATACACCATATATTTCTCTTGATCCTTGAATTGGCTTTTTCACTAGAATTGCTGTATATATCTCTATTTCATTAAATGTCCACTTTTTTTCCCCCTATAGGATTATGGTTATAAAGCCTTTACTCTTTTAGAGTACTGTATTCCAAGAATTCCCATGACTTTTCAGTAGAAGCTGCCAGGTCTTTTGAGATCCTGACTGTGGTTCTTTGATACTTAAACTCCTTTCTGGATGCTTTTAATATTTTTAAATTTGATATGGAAGCAAATTTGGCCTCACGTACTTCCTACCTGTGTGTCTGTGGGCAAGTCATTTAACCTTAATTTCCTAGAGCTTACCTTCTGCCTTGGAATGGATACTATTCATTCCAAGGTCAGAAGATAAAGGTTTTAAAAAACTGTTGTGGAAGTACTGAATTTTAGTTATGAAATTTCTGAAACTCTTCTTTGGGAGGGGGGGTTCCTTCAGGCAATAACCAGTAGATTCTATCTATCTTCCCTTTGCACTTTGGTTCTAATAGATTTGGGAAGCTTTTTATTTATGATTTATTGAAATATAGTGTCCAAACTGTTTTTAATCATGGATTTCAGAGTCCAATGACTCTTAAATTATCTTTCCTTGAACTAGTGTTCTGCATCCAACCCAACAGCTATCCTGGCTGGAATTGAAAAGTTCCTGAAATTCAGATAGTAAATGTTGATCTCTTTTGTCAATTATTATTTCCTACCACCAATGTGGTATTGAATTTAAGTTTTATTATTTTATTAAATTATTTTAATGAGGGGGCAGCTGGGTAGCTCAGTGGATTGAGAGCCAGGCCTAAAGATGGGAGGCCCTAGGTTCAAATATGGTCTCAGACACTTCCCAGCTGTTTGACCCTGGGCAAGTCACTTGACCCCCATTACCTAGGCCTTACCACTCTTCTGCCTTGGAGCCAATACACAGTATTGACTCCAAGATGGAAGGTAAGGGTTTAAAAAAAATTATTTTAATGAACATCAAAATCCACTGGAATTCTCAGGAGATTTTAAAGCAGTTTTTAAAATTCTGATTCTAAGGCTTTTAGTTGTACAGATATGAGAATTTTTATAGATGGCACAAATTATTTCTAGCAATAAAAGCTTAATTTTTATTTTAAATATCTTGATAATCATAAAGACTTCCTATTATTACTGTAACATTATCTTAAGTAACTTAGAGAAGGAAATGGTAAGTCTGTCCAATATCTTTGCCAAGAAAACTCCAAACAGGATCATGAAGAGTCTGACAGATTTGAAACAACTAAACGATACCAAAAACAATTCTTAAAAAGTCTCCCTCACAGAAACCATAGATACTATTTCTGCATCTTCAAAAGGAGTTTGAACCTTGGTGAGATTTACAGTTTAAATGGCATCTTGGAGAAACGTGTCATGGGTAAAGAAAGACTATGAGGTATGCAAAGACAAAAACAAGAGAACTTTTTTCTTGAGAGAATGAGTAAGTTAATGAAAGTCTTATGAGAAATTTGGAAGATGAGTTAACCTCTTATTCTGGGGAGACAGCATCTTGATTATAAACTTAATTGCCAGCCTGAAACACTGGGCTCAATGCCTGTGGAGGACTCAACAGCTACAAGCTATGGTTGGTGGTACCAATAATTGTAACTTTTTTTTAAATTAAAGGTTTGAAAAGTGCCTTACAAATATTAATTCATTATCCTTGCCACAGACTTGGGAAATAGGTATTATTATTATCCTCACTTTATAGATGAGGAAATTAAGGACCAGTGTAGTTAAATGACTTTCCCAAGATCTCACATTTAGTAAATATCTGAAGCTGGATTTTAACATTTCTACTCAGCTTTGGATTCTGCACTCTATTCATTGCACTACTTAGCTATGTCATGAGAGAGTTTTGAGAACTAAGTTTGATAATGAAGAGATGAAAAACATTATGGGAAATGAAGTTTCTCTGGTTTATATAGGCTGGGTTGGGGATGGGGGGATCAGAGATAATTAATTAATGAGAAAAGTTATGCACTTTTATTAGGTTGTCAGGAAATATCAGAATATATCTCCTGAATTACTTAGAATCTGGGATAAAGATTAATAAAGAACTAAGCCAATAGCAGTTAAAAGAGGCGATTATCATAATAGGGCTACACATAGGATTTTGACTATAAACTCTGCTATACTATCATTAGCCAGTGATTCAAATCACAATATACACTTCGAGTGCAATTCATTATTATTAATCATGGTCATATATCCATATTTCAAAAAATCTTGTGGATAACTTCAGTTTTGGAGTCGATTTCTTGTTATCTGATTAGGCTATTCATTTCATATCTTGATTGACAAAGAGTTCATTCTAGGAATAAAAGTATCAGTTCTGCCATTTTCTTGTTTGCTTTTGCTTTCATTATTAGGGTTCTCTTCCCACCACAGTTCCTTTGCAGACATCTTTTTAAGCCACTTACCCAGTTTATGAGATTTAGTTTACAATTTTAAACTAGATAGTTTAATCCTTAAATTCAGTTTCAATAAACTGAAACTTAGCAGGTAAAGAAGTGTCTTGTTTACTTCCTCAGATATACACACACTTCACTTTGGAGGCCACAAAACTAGTCCAGCTATCTCACTTTTTAGAAAAAAGAAACTAAGTCCCAAAGAAATAACTTTGCCAAGGTATTTACCTGATCTCAGATACTCGATGTCTTCTAATATATCAATTTGTCTCACCTGCTATCTGTTGGAGAAAGGACCTTTTAAAATGGAAGAAACATTGTGTAGTGAAAAGAATATGGTACTATGTTTTAGTACCAACTTTTCTCCTTAATACCTGTAGTTAATAAAAACCTTTATTAAGTACCTACTATATCCCAGGCACTGTTCTAAGCACTGGAACACAAATAGAAGAAAGAAAGGAAAAAAGAAAAACAGGAAGGAAGAAAGGAAAGAAGGAAGGAAGGAAGGAAGGAAGGAAGG
>NW_025384970.1:0-1486 GCF_016433145.1 Gracilinanus agilis
GTGGCAACTTATGGTTAAAACCTGTAGTTGGGGAGGGGAAAATAAAAGGAGAAGAAATAAATTCAGAGGAAACAAGTGTTGGAGAGAAGGTGAGGGCAGGGAAGATAAAGGCATGGAACGGTAGATGAAAGGAGGGAAAAGAGAAGACAACAGGGCAGAAAGAAGAGATTATGACAGAAGAGACATGAAGACAAGAGTTTGGGAAAGATAGAGAAAAGAGAAGACAAAAAAGAAAGAGAAAAGAGAGGGAGAGAAGAAAGAGAAATACGGAAAGTGATAGGTAAGGAGAGAGAGAGTCAGAAAGAGAACACATAAATCTTTTGAGTAGGGTATCTCTATATGGACAAAAGGTTAATGGGGGAATGGAGAGAAGATGGTTTGGCACCCATAGGGTTGGGGAAATGGTGCTTCACAATTCAAGAGGAAGGGATTCATGGCATACTTCTTGGTTGAAGGAGCCTAAGAACAATCCAGTCTCTTGTGATCTTTAGAAGGGTGCTCCCTACGTCTTCATAGTTTGTCACCACTTTGAGGCCAGTTCTCCCAGGAGTGAGAGCAAAACCATGAAAACAAAGGAGGATGAAAAGGAAAGAAGAATTTGGGAGGGGTGTGTTGTTTTCTGGAAAGGGAATCACCCACAGAAAGAGAGGTACCTGTCCCAAGTCAAGGTATTTACCATCCACAAAGAGGCTGTCTTTCTCTATGAGCAGGTGTTTTAGCTTTTTTCTAGATATTTGCTCAGTCAGCTCCCAGTAAATATTCTCTTTGTCCAGGACAGGTTTGGAGGAGTCTTCCTCGAAAGAACAAAGTACCTCCACTCCTGTTCCACTGCTCTTCTCCACACAACTGGAAATTAATGTTTCAGACAAGTGGTTTGAAAGGTTAGTCCTTCCTGAGGGCCACATGAGGTGGATTAAAATGTAGTTCCAATCTGATTTTAGCGTGTTAGGTTATTCATTTAAAAAGTAATATATAAATTTACATGATTTTCTGAGTCACTCTGTAGCCCATATGGATCCTGATGTATCATATTTTGTGGTCTCAGTTTTCTTTTGAGTTTGACACCACTGGTTTATGTTTCTGAAATTGAGTTATTCAGAAGACATTCTTTGAGAGAAGTGGCTGATTTGAATCAAGGTTTAGAGAGGATTCTAAATTTTAGAGTTGAAAAGGACATTGGATGCTATCAAGTCCAGCCCTCTCATTTTATAGAGGAAAGAAATTGAGGCTAAGGCAGGTTATGAGACTAGCACAGGGTCACACAACTGGTAAGTGCCTGAGAAAAAATTTGACCTCTGTTCTTTCTGATTCCACACTTAGCACTTTATCCAGGACAATGGAATTGGCAGTGCTCTTTAAATTCACTCACTCATATGTTTCCACGTGTCTTTGGGGTCTGATTATTTCCAATAGTTTCATTAGACTAGTGGAAAGATCATTGAACTTAAAATCAAAGTGCAAGTGTTCAAACTCTGCATCTGAATAT
>NW_025384971.1:0-7629 GCF_016433145.1 Gracilinanus agilis
GAGAGAGAGAGAGAGAGAGAGAGAATCATTAATCTGTAGCCATGAGGGCAACCTAGTTCAATAGGGGCCATGTGGCTTCTGACAGGGTTCATTTTGCTGACCCTCCTCTGACCAGTAAGGTGATTTTATATACACAATTGGACATAATCTGAGGTCAGAAGACAAACTCTTATAACAAAAGGCAAAGGACTTCTGCAATTTTCTCACTATCTCTATGCCCTGGAATTTCCCTCTCTGTGACTTCAGGAACCTCAGACTTTCCAGGAAGGAAGCATTTGCTCTAGCTCCCCAGCCAGCCTTGTTCCTGGCTCTCCCCTCACCCCTTGTTTTTTTCTTCTTTTGCTTCTCCAAGGAGGAGGCCTCAGGAGACTTCCATGCTTACTCAGGAATTGTTTATGTTGCATGAAATCTCCATAGTAAATCTCTTCCAGTAAGATCCCAGAATGTCAGACCTGGCAGGGACCTTGGTTTAGATCATCTGAGGAGTGGGATGATGACATGGCAAGAGCACTCATTTAGAGTCAGGGGATCTGGCTTTAAATCCCACTTTTGCCTGATCTTGAGCATGTCCCTTAACCTGTATGAGCCTCAGTTTCCCCTTATGCAAAATAAAAGCCTTTTTTTGTTTTGTTTTGTTTTGAAATATGGTCTTGGAGGACCCCAGCTGTAGGTCTTTCAGGCTAACATCCTCTCTGGGTCTCAGTTTCTTCATCTGTAAAGATGGTCTCTGAGGTCCTTTCAAATTCAGCTTTAGGCATTTTATCTCTCTGGGCTCAGTTTTCTAATCTTTAAAAAAAAAAGGGTTTAGACAAAATGGCCTTAGAGGTCTCTTTCAACTCCAAGTATCCCAGGCAGGATACTTTACTCTTCTTAGCCTGTTTCCTCATCTGTAAGGGAGGTGGTTGGACTCGCTGACCCCCAAGCGTCCATTGGGATCCTCGGATGCATATCAAGGTTGGTAAAGCCTTTCCCTGAAAACAGCCCACGAGGTGACAAATGAGAGATTCTCCTAGGTGAGGTCCGTTTTCTAGATGAGGAAACAGATCCAGGAAAGGCGAATGACTGACCGAAGCCACTCCTCAAGCCACTCTCCAGGCCAGCATTCACACCCTAGACTGGCCATTTCAGACTTCCCCACCATTCCTCCTTACCAGGCAGAATGGGCCATTTTAGCCCACCCTCCCACACTCTACGTTAGGGCAGTTCTAGTCAGAGCGGCCCTTTCTTGGACCTTTTCTTGGGCCACATCTGGGACGCCTTCCCACAGTAACATTAATCATCATCCGTATGTGTTGGAAATAAAGTACGTTTGAGTGAACATTTAGAAAGAGGCAAGTAGCCAGCATTTACTGGCATCACCAGAATATGAGGGAGGCTACTTACGTGATAGGGCTTCCAATTTGAACCCTCGGTATGTTGGACAAACTCTTCTTGTCACATATTCCTGGCTCCCAGCCTTCATCTTAATTATCTACGATGTTAGTAGTCATAAAAACACTAATGTGATTTCACTGGTGCAGAGGGCTTCTGGGAACGTTACTTCGTGCCAACAGAGGTTGAAAATTGGGCCCCAACTTACATTCTTAGGGACTTGCCATAGAAATTGAGAAGGAAGTGACTTGCCCAGGGTCTCACAGCCAAGCTGGGTCAGAAGTAGACCTTGAACTCAGGGTCTTGAGGCTAGAAGAACTTAAAGAGGAAGTATAGATGACTGATTACCAAAAATCATCCTGGATAGAGAGCTGTCTTCAGAGTAAGGAAGACTATTGGTATAATGGAAAGAGAAATGGATTTGAAAGAAAGGTCACTGAAAAGAATTAAAAAAGAATTAAAAAGCTGAGTCTGAGCCCCGCTCCTACTCCTAGTGCTGTGGGATGTGATGCTCCTGTCCCTCAGTTTCCCTAGCTATACGATGGTGCTAAATCCTTACATGACTCACTTCTTGAGGCTGTTGGACATAGATAATAAATCGCTATGCCAATTATTATTGGAAGCATTTCAAATGGGAATCTCATCAAGTAGTATTTGCGGGGAAGAGAAATGTCCCCTTCCAGGATGAGTAGAAGAAGAGTTTGAATCTCGCTCTTCCTATTTTACAAATGAGGAAACTCAGACCCAGAAGGGAGAAGTCGCTCCCCCAAAGCCATGAAGCCGGTAATGGCGGAATAGGGACCCGGGGATGGGTCAGTGCGTTGCAAGTTCATCATGAAGTATGCAAAGAAAATGGCAAAGACTCCCACGTCGCCTGGTGTGGAGATCAGGTTGGACCAAGGTGGAGACGTCTCTGCATGTCCAGACTCCGAGCAGTCCGGTGCCAAATCCAAGGGGGATTCCTTGTGGGCTTCGCCATCACCAGGCGCCTTCTCAAAAGGAGGCCCCAGTCTTTGGGGAGGTGCCTCGTCTCTCGTGGTCCACGCAGGGCTCTAAAAGCCCCATTTAATGACTTGGGCTTGAGTGGACAATGGAGGTCTTGTGGTCCCCCCAGCTGATGCGGCCCGTTTGCCCGAAGTGTCTCACTTCCTGGCAGGAAGTCATTTCCGCGTGGCATTTGGGGGAAGCGGCAGATGTTAGGTGATGATGAAGGTGACGGGGATGACGTCAATGAAGAGGACGAGCAGGAAAAAATAGGTTTTCCAATCCACGAGGGAATACCAGAAAGATGGCTAGACGCAGTATCAGACAGCCAACACTTGAACTCTAGTGATGACTTTGGATTTGAAACTGGAGGACCTGCTTTACCACTTATTATCTCTGCGTGAGTGGGTCTCCCCGACTTTGGACAAGTCCTTGGACTGACCTGGGGGGGCAGCTAGATGGCTCAGTGGATTGAGAGCCAGGCCTAGAGATGGGAGGGCCTGGGTTCAAATCTGAATTTAGACACTTTCTAGCTTTGTGAGATGGCCAAGTCACTTAACCTCCATTGCCTAGCCCTTACCATTCTCCTGCCTTAGAATCAATACCTGGTATCGATTTAGGGTTTAAAAAAATAACCTGCCTGCCTCAGTTTGCCCACCTATAAAATGAAGAGGTTATTTGGCCTGATTTCCAAGGTGCCTTCCAACTTTTAAATCTATGAGAATGGCTTTGTTATTTACTAGGCAGGTAACCATGGGAAAATGGTAAAATGGAAAAGGGTGTTGGCGCTGAGGCCAGAAGACTGGGTTCAAATCCTGCCTTGGATGAGTGACCTTGAATGAGTCACTTGATGCCTTAGGGCTCAGTTTTCTCAATTAAAAAATGACGATTATAACTACTTTCCTTCCAGTTTTGTTGTGAGGAAAGAGTTCTGCAAACTTTAAAAACACCAAAGAGTTCTCATTAAATCTGGATCTATGATTTCATCAGTACAAGGAACCAACTCCAAGTGTGAAAAGCCCTACCAGGCTCAGAACCTCCCCATTCTGAGGCTTTTCATCTTGATTAGGGTCACACAGCTGTTATATGTCAGAAGGGAATCGAACCTACGTCTTCCTTCCTCTGAGGACGGCTCTCTATCCAGGATACTGTGCTGACAATTTGGTAAATAAGTAGCAATATTAGTATAATGGAAAGAAAAATGGATTTGAGGTCAGGAGAGACCCTGTGTCAAATCAGCTTCCCATATCTACTAATTTTATGACTATTTCCCAAATGTATTAATTATATTATATTATGTTACAGTATATTAATGTATTTGACAGTGTATATTAATCCTTTCTAGACTTAATTTTCCCATCCATGAAATGGGGCTTGTGATAGTTATAGTATCTCTCAGAGGTGATGTTAGGCTCAAATGAGATAAACTTAAAGAACTTTCTATACCCTACAGTGCTATAGAAATACTGGTTATTATTTTATCATCAACAACAGCAATAACAATGCTAACTCACCTAGGGATATGCTTTAAGATTTCTAAGCATCTTTCTCAAAACCACACAGAGCTTGGCATATAAGAAGGGGCTAATAAATGCTTGGTAATTGATTGGTTTATGTCATTATAGACAAAGAGTTGGGAAGGGCCAACCCTTTTGTTTTACAGATAAGTAGGGAAATAAAGCAGGACAAGTTGGCCATTCACAGGTAGAGAGAAGAGAAGAGAACCAGGAGAGCAGGTGGATCTAAATCTTAGTCCTGCCACTTATTGGCTATGTGACCTTGGGCAACTTACTAAACTTCCCTGGCTCTCTGCTTCCTCCTCTATTTTGAAGGGGGTGGTCTAGCTGATCTCTAAGACCCTTTGCCACTTCGAATCTAGAGTATTATTTTTTTCCAAAGGATTATGATCTTTAGATTAAAAACATCTCCACACAACCATGTTGAATGATTTTCCATCACTCTCCTCCCTTCTCCCACATCATTAGGGATCGACATGAGACTCTTGCTCCCAGTCCTATGTTCTATTTTTCAGGCCTCCTCCCAATCCCAAGGCATCCACCCACCTGGTCGCCATGGTGTAATGAAGCAAGAGGGGATAACTGAACTACACTGGCAACCAGGGAGGAACACTATGTTTTTAAAATCCTTTCTCCCTGTCTTTCCTTCACTGCCTCCAAGATTTTTTTTTTTTTTAACGTATTTGAACTTAAATACATTTCCTGTGAAGAAAAAAGAAAAGGCAGATCAAGGACTGCACCTGGACATATTTCACTGGAAGGAAGCCAAAAAGGAACACGGGGATTTTCACTCTGGGTGGTAAAATTCAGGATGATGCTAGCCTGACTTCCTACAGTGAGGGAAGATAGAGGTGACTTTGTGCTTTTCTTCAGAAGGATATGGTTCTCCGGGGTTGATTCTTTTCTCCAACAAAATCTCCATTTGATATATTTCACGGAATTTGATTCAATCCAACCAAGCAAGCATTTATTAAGCTGCCTTGTTGCCTCTAAGATGAGAGCTGAAGTTAGAACTGCAATTAAGGCAGGGCGATGCAGGTTTTGTCTCAGGAGGATGAGATTTAGGGGGCAATGAAAGCACTGTTGGACTTGAGCATCTTATTTCACGAGCTTTTGGAGCGTGTCACCAGTGGCTTCAGAATGGCGAGGTATTAAAGACCTTCCACACCATGTGAGTGCGAACCTGCTCAGCACTTCAGGGACTACTCTAGGAATCTGGGAGTGCCTATCCCACACCTTCTGCTTGCCTGCATTCATCTTAGAGGTAAATGCAAAATTTCAGTGAGGGGATAATGGAACTCCAGATGGATTCTTCTTTGTTCCCATCTAAGTACATGCACCTACTGTAATCCATTCACAGAACTCTTGATTTAGAGCATTAATTACCCAGGGCATTGAGACGTAAATGACCTGCATGGGCCAGAGGTAGGACTTGAACCTTGGTGCTCAGGCCAGCTCACTATGTACCACCTATTGTTGCCTTGTAAAAGGCAACACATAAATATAAAAATATAAAAACTTATAAAAGTTGGAAATCATGATTAATTAAAATAGGGATCAATTAACTTAATTAATTAGTTAATTAAAATTAAAATAGGAAGCTACCAGAAGGGTCCCCTGAAGGGAGCTCCTTCCTAATAATGCTAGCTCCTCTGGCAGTAGCTTCTGTCTTTTAACCATTGAGGCCAAAGAGAAGTGTCCTGGAACAAGGCTTTGGATGCGGAAGTAAGACCAAATTCCTGTCTGCTCCAGCCCCAGCTCAAGCCCCAAATGAATTTGCTGAACAAACTTTATTGCCTGGTGACTTCCATGGGGCTTGCCCTCGACTCTCTCTGTGAAGGTCACCAGAAGCACCAACATCATTATTGTAGTTACGATTCTGCTCAGGGTATCTTCCAGCTCTAAATTTCTATAAGCTAGTAAGCTTCCAGAGGTCGGCTTCCTGTTTTACTCAATCTCATCTCCCCCAGAGGCGGAGCACATGTTGGCTGATTCCAATGGTAAACCCATTGAATATTCCTCATTCAGATAGAAAGTAAGGTTCTTGAGGGCAGGGACTGCTGTTTTTTTTTTTTTTTCTTCTTCTTCTTATCAATGTATCCGCAGTGCCTATCGAGGTGCTGAGTAAATAAAGGCTTTGGTTTTGGTTGGAGGACCAGGGTTGGAATCCCTCCTTTGTCAGTTGCTCAACTGGTGGTCCAACGGAAAGAGGGTTTGGTATGGAGTCAGAGAACTTGCCTCTGACTCTTCTTGTGTGACCCAGGACACCTTCCTTGGCTCAGTTCCATCTCTTGTAAAATGAGGTGGGTTGGACTAGCTGCGAATGGTGTTTCAGTTTGAACGATGATCAAGGGTTCCATCTTGTGGCTGAACTATAAAGTGACATTTGCAGCCACAAAGCTTCTAAAATGCTCTTAGAAATGAAGATTTCGAGATGGAAGCTATTTAATCCAGATTCCTTTTTCTTACAGTGGAGGAAACTGAGGCATGAAGACACAGCATGCCCAAGGCCAAGCAGGTAACCACTGATAAAGCTGAGATTCAAACCCAGGTCAAAGGGCCACAAGGAAACACTTTGATGAGGCCCCTACTATGTGCCAGGCATTGTGCTAAGTACTTTACACATATCTTACCTGATAACGGGATCAGAAGGGACCTTAAATGCCCTCTAGTCCTCACTCTCTTTATTTTACAGATTAGGAAACTGAGACCCAGAAAGTTTAAGTGACTTTCCCAAGGACATTATGTCCACCAGGATTCAAACTTAGATTCTCTGACTCCAGGTGCTCTTCTCTTCATGAACGGGCCTGTCTAAATGAACAAAATTGACTTGACTTACTTGTTGACTGCTCCGTGCAGATTAGTTAGGATGGTGAAGTTATTTCTCACACTTCGCAAGCTGGCCAGGACCTGGAAAGGGAATTAATGTAAAGGGTCAGGGATTTTAAAACGGTGTGTGATCCCAGGAGAGGGCTGGTGCATGCAGGGAAAACAGATAGGGAAAGAGTTTCCTACCCACCTGTGCAAAGGGTGTTACGATCAGGTCGTCACCATGTCTAGTGAGAGAGAGGAGAGAAAAAGAAGGCATTAAAATGATTCTGAACACGAGAATTGCACAGTAATGAACACACTGACCCTGGCGTGGTACAGGGGGAAGAGCTATGCCCTAACTAGGACTGGACAACTAGGGTTTTGCTACAAGGTATAAAAATTTAAAGGCCACCAACAGCACCACCCTAAGGTGGTCTTCTTCCTCCTTTCTCAGCAGCGTCCAGTCCTTCAGATGAGTAGAAACCTTGTGGGCAATTCCAGGGAGCATCAGCAATGACAGATTAACTCCTTTTCCCTGTCCCAGGCACACAAATGTTTAGTTTTAGGTCTGGAGAATATAAATGATACCAACATCGCATCCTCTTGGGAACCATATTGAAAATAGTGAACCTATAAAGATAAAGATCTCAGCCCTGGAGAAACAGAAATCATGGTGGCTGCATTGCCCTGTGTTGTCTGTCTGTCTGTCTGCCTGTCTCTGTATGTTTGTCTGTCTGTTTCTGTCTGTCTCTCTCCTCCCTCCTTCTCTCTCTCTGTCTCTGTCTCTGTCTGTTTCTCTTTCCCTCCCTCCTTCCATTTGTCTCTGTCTCTGTCTGTTGCTCTCTCTCCCTTACTTTCTTCCTCTCCTTTTCTCTCTTTATTTTACCTATTTTCTCTGACCCCTCCCTTCTTTCCCCCTCTCTCTGTTTCTCTATTTCTGTCTTTC
>NW_025384972.1:0-5626 GCF_016433145.1 Gracilinanus agilis
GGAGGGAGGATTGCCTGCTATGAGTCAGATACTCTGTTTAGCCCTGTACTACAGCTAGCATTTCATTTGGTTCTCAAGACAACCCTGAGAAGCAGGTTCTATTATCCCTATTTTACAGTTAAAGAAACTGAGGCAAACAGAGGTTAATAGCCTTGCCCAAGATCACATTACTAGTAAATATCTGAGACCACATTTGACCATTAATGTCTTCCTGACTCTAAGCCACTGCACCATCTAACATTTTCTGGGAGTAGCAAAAATAGTAACAAAAAGCAATAGCAATACACATATCCAATCAGTTGATGAGTCTTGTCACTTCTACCTCCACATCACTTCTCATATCTGTCCTCTTCTCTCTGCCCACAAATCTACCACCCCAGTTCAATCCTCAATACCTTTCACATTGACTGTTGCAAAAGTCCTTTAATTGATTGCTTTAACTCACATCTCTTTTCTTCTCAAATCCATCCTCCACACAATTGCCAATCTAAATGAATATCCTGAAGCACAGATCATATCATCCCCTCCTTACTCAATAAATTAGAGTGGTTTCCTACTATATCCAGGATCAAATGAACAAGTAACAAAATCGTTCATCCTCAGTATCCTTATCTATGAAGATATGGGGTTGGACTAGATTTTGAGATCCCTTCCAGTTCTGGACCTATGATCCCCAGCCCAAGGTATCTTCCCCCACCCACTCCCTTCAAAAAAAATCTTGTATTTATTTTGTTTGTTTTTATACAGGGTGTTACAAAATTCTCAGCACATCTTAAAGCTATTAAATTTATAAAACTGCACTAAGACTTTTGGAAAACCCAGTATATGCAGATTATACAGAAGTCTCATGCCTGTTTACCATGAACACTTTCTTCAAAAAAAAAGAATTAGTAGGTGCTAAACATAATGAGCACCAAACAACATTACAAAGAATGACATTGACTACATTATAATGCAGAAAAAAGACTTATTAAAGATGTGGGAGTTATCCCCGAATCAGCTGTCTGTGCACAGTCAGACTATCAACTTGTCAGAGCTAAGATCAGAATTTATAATACAAAAGAAAAAAAGAATAATAATGAGAAAAACAGGGCATGCAATTAAGAAGATTTAATCCTGAATTATTCACACAAGCTATTGAAAATCCAAATTGGGAAATGGACAACAGAAATGACATCAGTACTGACTATTATAATTTCATCTACAAATTAAATCAATGTAAATTAATTGCTAAACCAAGGAGACCAAAAAAGCCCAGAAAGCACCTGAGTCAGCAGGCATTTGACTTACTTGCTAAATGGATGACTGCCAAAGGCAACACCAATTTAGAATATAAAATCTTCTATAAAACCTTATAAGGAAGGATGATAGATGATTATGAACAGTAACATCTCATAAAGCACAAAGATTGTGGAGGAAAAAGTCAGTATAATGAAAGCTTGCCAAGTTATCCAAATATGCAAAGTCATCCCAAGGTCATTTGAAGATGAAAATGGAAAGAAGACAACAAACAGAAGAAAAGTGGAAAAGATTTGCAAAAATTATTACAAGAAACTGTTTTCTCCAGTAAGGCTAGTAAAACGACTTCATTGGAACCCTAATGTCACAATCCCTGAGATGCTTACAGAGGAAATAGAAATAGCACTAGAAGAAAAAAATTGAGAAAAGTAGCTGATTTAGATTAAGTTCATATGGAGAAGATGTGTGATGAAAGCAATACAATTGTGAAGGCACTGAGGAACCAATTTACAAGGTATCTAAAGAAAGAGAAGAAACCAAATGTATAGAAAAACAAACTCAGACATTAGTGATTACCCAAAAAAGTAAACAAGAAAGCATCAATAGCTACCAACTTTTTTAATTTTAATTTTAATATTAATAGCAGTCATCTTGTTTCACACTTAGGCTGAGGGTCCAACCTTTTCATTATATCTCACCCTCAAGAGCCCTGGGCTTACTCTGCTTAAGAGGGAGCTTTATTGAAGGCAATCATTGTTTTAAAATAAATGGGAAGTACCATTTTGTTCCCAGAGCCTTTGGACTATTCTTGGGCAGATAGCAGAGACAGAACACCTGTTGAGAAAATGGTCTCAAAAAGCCATGCTGACAAAGTTGGTAACAGAAAGCTGCACGTGCCAAGAAAATATCCTTATAGCTTCAAGAGAGAAAATCATGGGAGCAGAGCAGCCTTACATCTACATCTTATCCCAGGCCAAAAAGTGCATCTGGGAATCCATGCACTCCCTCTCAGGGGGATGGTCTCTCTACAGAGGATCTATCTGTTGACAGAAAATCACTGCCAAGAGTGCTCTACTGAACAATCAAGAGATCTGAATTCAAGGTCTAGTTCCAATGCTTACTTGCTCTGTAATCAGACCAATTAACGTGTCAGAGCCTCAGTTTTCATTTGTGAAATGGGAGCTATAATCATTCTATTTACCTCACAGGACTGTCATAAGTGACAGAGTTTATAAACCTTAAAATACTACAGAAATGTGAGTTATTATTGTCAGCATATGCCAAGAGTTTGTGTATGAGTTTGAAATTTCACCCTCTAGGACTTGAGGCCCAAATAGCAGATCCTGACTTTGCATTCTTGGGAGAATGAAGGTTCCTGGATAATAATAATATTATTAGATCTGAGGGAGAGAGAAAATAGCCTGGCTGGTCAGATCCCAAAGGAAGGTGTTAGCCTGTGAGGATGATACTTAGTTCCAGCATCAACTTATGACACTTGCCTCTTAAGCATCCCCATTTTTACTCTCCAAAAAACAATTCTGAGGAAGGATCTCATGATCATAGATTAAGAGCTGAAAGGGACCTTAAATGTCCTTTCACCCAATCTCCTAATTTTACAGAAGAGTAAATGAGGCTTATGCACATTGTTAACTGTACTATTCAAGGTCACACGATTAGTCAATAAACATTTATTATGCATCTACTATGTGCAAGGTATTGTGCTTACCACTAGGAATACAGAAAAAGGCAAAAGACAGTTTCTCCTCTTAAGGAGCTCAGGTTCTAATGAAGGAGTAAAGTTAAGGATAAATTCAGAATTCTAACCCAGAAGATTTTGATCCTTTCATCTCAAATCCATGACTCTTTCTTCTCCATGTTGCCTTTCAAAACAGTTCCTTCAGAGAGCATTGATAGGAGCCTGGGTGGAAAAATTCAGTGAGAGAACTATGTGCCATCAGGTCAGAATCAAGATGGCAGATCTGAATGGAAGGCTGAACTAGAGTGGAAATAAATAAATAATGAAATAATGAAATTAAAATAAAATAAAATAAGCTCCCTATTAGGGATGACAGGAACTAGAGTACCATAAATCAGGTAGGACAGCGGTCAAGTTCAAAGAGGGAAAATAAGGCAGAAGCAATAAGGGGATAACATAGTCTAGGCACACAGGTAGTCAAGGTTAGGTAGAGGTGAAATCAACATGGACGAAGGGTCCAGAGAGGGAAGAGAGATGGAGCAAAGGGATGGGACACCAACATCAAGAACAGAGCTTGTTATTGAGCCAAAGGCTTCTTGGACAGGAAATTCTTATATTCTTGCTGCCTAGACCCAAACCTGGGCATAGATTGTGGAACTCATAGATAGAAATAAGAAGGTACACTTGATAGGAGTGCAGTTAGAAACAGCTGTGAGACAAGTGAATGAGATTTTCCAATAGAACCTCCCCATTTATTAGAAGATGGTCTAATTTTTTCCCTTCCATTAATTAATATCTTTATAGCCCAAGAGTTTGGCTCTATGCCTAGGTAAAGCTCCCTTAGTTCTCTCAGCCTAAGGGCTTTTCTCCCAGGCTGGTACCTTCAGAGCCAGTCAGCCCCTCATTTCTGGGCACTTCCAGATTCTTTCTCCCTGATCCCAGGTTTCCCCACTCTCATTCAGGGCAGTTTGAGGGACTCAGGATAGACTCACAATTAAAACTGTATTTCACTTTTAGAGTCAAAGACCAGAAGGGATTTATCTTTGTTTATCAGAAGAGATATATACAATGAGCTCCTATTTGTCTGCTGCTCCAAAATCCCCTCTTTCGTATATCACAGAGACCTCAGTCTAATTCAAATCCAGAACTTCATTATGTGTTTTTATTATTAAGAAATGAGCTTTGTGAACTGATAATACATTATATTTTCATTCAGTTTCTGAGAGATACTCTATTACATTCTGGGCCAGCTAGTGTCATGCATCCTATCTCTATAAACAACAAGGGTCCTACTACTAAATAGTCACTCAACAAACATTTCATCCAAAAAACATTTATTATATATCTACTATAATATATCAGACATTAGACATATTTTCTTGCCATATATCCTTTTAAATAAGTAGTGCAACATTATTGCCATTTTATAGATGAGGAACTTTAGGCAACTTGCTTATTGCTCACATATCTAATATCGTCTCTACCTCCTGGTTTCCTTGGCTTCTTTCAAATCTCAGCTAAAATCTCTCCTTCCACAAAAAGCCTTTCCTGATTCCCTTAGGATCTTCCTCTGTTGATTATTTTCAATTTATCCTGTATATATTTTGTTTGTACAACATCATTTGCAAAATCTCCCCCATTAGACTGTGAGCTCCTTGTGAGCAGAGACTGCCTTTTGCCTCTCTTGTATCCCCAAAGCTTAGTACAGTCTGATATGTAGTGGGTGCTTGTTGACTTGACATAAAAGTAAGTAAGAACTGAGACTTGAACTTTTATATATCCTGACCTCCTAGGCAGGGGATTTAAAGTACTTGTTCCACTTCATCTTGCTTTGTGCTAGCACACCCAACCAATTGTTATGGAAGTCTTTAGGCTCAACATTGTCCTGCTCTTAATTGCAAAGTGTCTTGGTCCTTTGTCAGAATGAAGCATTAGGCTTTATTTGATTGGATTATTCAAAGGGGGGGCCTCCCCAAACTTCAATTCCCTGTCAGTATTCTAGAATGTAAAATTTTTAAGATAATTTGTGAGCACATAGAAAGGGAAACTGTTATTACTAATAATGAGCTTGGATTTATCCAAAAAAAGGTCATAACAGATTAGGCTTTATCTACCTTCTTATTGTAGTTCCCATTTTCTATAGGTTAAATGTCTCTAAGAAGTCATGCTAATGGTTTGGAACAATGCTCAAAGGACTAAAACTGTGCATATATTTTGCTCCTTCATACCATGAGTAGATCTGTATCGCAGAGAAATTAAAAAAAAAAAAAAGAGGAAAAAGGACCTATTTGTACAAAAATATTTTTTGTTGTTCTTTTTTTGGTAGCAAAGAATTGGAAATTATGGGTTTGTCCATCAACTGGGAAATGGCTGAATAAGTTGTGGTATATGACAGTTATGAAATACTATTATATTACTAAGAAATGACAAGCAGGATGATTTCAGAAAAATATGAAAAGGCTTACATGAACTGATGCAAAAAGAAGTGAGCAGACCCAGAACTTTGTACACAGTGACAGCAATATTTCTTGATGAACGACTGGGAATGACCTAATTATTCTCAGCAATACAATGATCCAAGAAAATCCCAGAAACTCATGATGAAAAATGTCATCTACCCTGAGAAAGAACTAGTCTGAATGCAATTTAAAACATATTACATTTCATTTTCTTTACTATTCTTCTTTTTTT
>NW_025384973.1:0-6326 GCF_016433145.1 Gracilinanus agilis
GGGGGGGGGGGGAGAAGCAAAGGCACGAGAGAGACAACGGGGGGTGCCAAGACACACGAGGGCCCCGAGCAATGGGGAAATTCAAAAGCAGCCACTAGAATAGGCCCCCACGTCCCCCCCACCGACCTCTTGGCCTCCCCCTCACCTGCCCAGGGTGGGGTTGTCCTCATTTCCACACCAGCCACACTCATGGCTCTGCAGGCAATCGTGGCAGGAAAGGAACCTGGCACAGCTCATACAGCGTGGCTCCGAGTGGACACTGAGTGGTCAGGGAGGGGGGTGCCGGTCAGCATGGAAGACCCCCACACCCCAGCCTCCAGCTCTTGCCCATCACCCCCTACCTGCCCCGCCAGTCTTTAATGATCATAGCCAGCCCCGACAGAGCACCCCGAGGCTTGCCAAACAGGTTAGCACTTTGTTAGAGCTAAACAACAATCTATTTTACAGATGAGGAAACTGAGGTACCCAGAAGCAACAAGCCCAGGGACATGGAGCGAGCTGGTGTCTGAGGCCAAATGAACCCCGGGTCCAGGGCCCGCTGCACCAGGCCACCCAGCTCCTCCCCCATCTGTCCCTTGTCCCTTCTGCCCGTGCTGACCCTGCCCACCTGTCATCCCAGCCCCGGCAGCCCCCGTGAGGGTAGCGGGCCAGGTAGGCAGCAAAGAGGAAGCAGGTCTGTGTAGACTGGCACCAGGCGCACTGGCTGGAGTTGGCCAGGCACGTCTCGCAGGAGTGTCGCCTGAAGGAGGTAACGGGGGTCGGAGCCCGAACAGAGCCAGAGCAGCCCCCCCGTGTCACGTGCTCCACCCCCCGGAGCCCCGGCCAAGCCTCACTGGTTACAGAGTGGGGGACAGTTGGAGGGGCTCCTCACGGCTGACCCGGCCCGGCCCCGGCGGCTACACGTGGCGTCTCCCTTCCGACTCAGACTCTGCTGCCACTCACAGAAAGGATCCTAAAGGCGGGAAGGAAGCCGGGTGAGACCCCTCATCTCCCACAGCTAGCCGGGTCTCCCCGCTCTGCAGGACCCTCTCCCCCAGGGTCTCTGTCTGGAACTCCCCGCGCCCACCCAGGCGCCCCCCGGCGTTTGTCTGTCCCGCAGAAGCCTGCTAACTCGTCAGAACCTGGGCGCAGGCGTGGCAGTCTCGGTGCTCCTCGCAGAGCGGGCACAGGGCCGGGGCCAGCACCAGCAGGGCCCCCCCCCCGCTGCAGCGGGTTCCGTCTTGGCGAAGGAGGCAGGAGCTGGTGAGCGGGCACCAGCCGCAGCCCTGGTCAGCCAGGCAGCCCAGGCAGGAGGTGTACGAGGTACAAGCCGACGACCGGAAGGGCTCCAGGAAGAAGAAGGAGATCTCCTGGGGAGGACGGAGAGGAGGACCTGGGGTCAGCGGCTGGGAGGGTGCCCGGAGCGGAGGGCTTCAGGGCCGGGCGGACACTCACACTGCCCCCGGGCACGCCGGTCCGGTCCCACAGCAGGGTGAGCTCGCTGTTCCCAGACCCCGCAGAGCTGTTGAGCTGGCCCTGGATCTCCACCGCGTACTTGTGGCCACGGCCAGGGAAGGGGAAGAGGCGGGCCGAGCCAGGGCGTTGGAGCCTCCGGGTCTCCTTATCCTGCTGAGCGACCCAGCGCCCCACTTCTTCCTGGTGGGGCAGGGAGGAAAGAAGCCATGGGTGCCTTCGGGCACACACCATCCCCAGAGCCCCAAACAACCACCACTGCCCAACAGACACCCACCCTTCCCCTCCTACAGCCCCAACACTACCCCCCCCAACATTCCCTTCCCCCCAAAGGCTCTGAGGCCTGAACTTTCCCCATCCCACGTTGGCCCCTCTGAAAGGACCGCCACACCCTAAGAGCCCTGGGGCCCCCTGAGCCCCCTTTTAAGAAGTCCCAGGCCAGAGCTCAGGTGTGGCCCCCACAGGCCCTCCAGCCCCAAGACTGACCCGAGGGGCCACTTCTGACCCAGCAGATCGCTCAGGAGCAGTGGGCAGGCCCTGCACTTGCGAGCCCCTGGCCCCCTCCCAGAATCCTGGATCGTCGCCCCTCACAATGCTGCTCCCAGAGAATTAGGAGCTGGTCCCTAACGGCAGCTGGGCAGACCTGCCCCTGTGCAGGAATCCTGGACAGAGAGATGAGGCCCTGTGGGGAGGCCCAGACCTCCTCTCCCAAGGCTGGAGAAACCCCGACCTCTCTCCTAAGCCCAATTTATCCGTCCTGAGCCAGACCCAGTTCATCTCACCACCAAGGCTGGGGAGGAGATGGAGCTTCCTCCTGGGCAGATTCTGCCTTGGCCCAAGCATGGGGGTCAGCTGGTCACTGGCCCACATCCTCTTCCCTCTGGCCTCTGGGATGTGGGGCTCCCCGAGAGGGAAATGTGGCCTGGGATTCAGTCCGTTCCTGCCTCTCTCCAATGTTTTGGGGCTCTCAGAGCTCCTCCCACCCCCTTCTAGGCTAAGAATCCCTCGGCTCAGGCCCACGTCCCCCACTTCCTTGTCAGCTCCTCTGAACCCCTCCAATAGCACCTGTCCCCCCCTCCCCGGAGACTCCCCAGCTCCAGCCCTCTTCCTGCTCTAGGCTGCCTGCCAGCCTCACCATGTGCTGGCTGTCGGGGCCCCGGGCCATCCGGGCCAAGACCCTCAGCCTCTGGGCCCGGGCCCACACGATGACGTCCTCGGCCCCTGCGCCCGCGGGCCCCCCGGGCAATAATGGGTGGATGAAGCCCCGGTAGACAAGGGCCACATCCGTCTCCGTGTTCGATGTCTGTGACAGTGTGATGGTCGTGCTACGGACGATTGAGACCTGCCAGGGATGGGGCGAGGGGGTAGCAGTGAGCTCCCGCGGTGGGGCCTCATAGCCTCCTCCTGGGGCCCCCCAAGCCTGGACCCCCAGAGTATACAGGGAGGACAGGGGCTTTGGCCATGCCCAGGGTCGCCCGGCAGGCCAGGGTGGCCTGACCTTGTCCGGCTGGGAGGCATTGGGCGGTTGCTGGAAGGTGAGCAGGTGCAGGCCAGGCAGGAAACTCTGGGTGACGCAGGCATCGAGGGTGGTGACGAAGACGGGGGCTGCCCCCCACCAGCCCACGGTGCCAGAGATCTGCTCCCCTTGGCAGCGAGCCTGCTCTGAGGGAAGAGGAGAACGTGGGCCAAAGGGGGAGGGTCAGGGGACCCCGACTCCCACCCTCCCAGGCCCCCGAGACCTCCCCCCTCTATTTCCCAGCCCACAAAGGACCCGCTGCCTGGGCCATAGGACAGCCAAGCCCACCCCCCCACCAGACCTCCACCCCCACTCACCAGGCCGAGGGAGGCAGCTCTCATTGTGGACGCACCAGCCCAGAGCCCCGGGCCCGCGAGGAGGGGGCACCACACTGCTGAACGCCAGGCAGGCCTGGCAGTCACCCAAGAGACGGGCCAGGCCTAGGCAGCCAGCTGCTGGGCACTGCAGGGAGCAAAGGCATGTCAGGGACCGGGCCTGCCTCCCGGGAGCTCTCGGGACCCGCTGGCATCAGAGTGAGGTTCCAGACACATGTGGGGACATTCCAGAATTAACGGGGCATCGGGGTTACTCACGGCTCCAGGGGGGCTCCCAGGGGGAGGGGCAGCCTGGCAGGCTCCCTGGCACCAGCTGCACTCGGGGTCCCTGGCACAGACACTGTGCTCCGTGTACATGGAGCAGTAGTCCAGGTGGTACTGATGGGGGAGGGCCAGGGCAAGGGGAAGAAACAAGGGCCTAAGCCTTGGGCCTGCACCCTGGCCCCAGCCCCTCCTGGGATCCCCCTTCTCTCCCCATAGAACCCCCAGCACCCCCAGGGCCCTACTGTTTGCCCCAACCTCTGCTCTCAGGACCTGCCTCAATGTCACCCCATGTCTCACAGGGGACCCCAGTATGACCTCCCCGACCTCGGGGCCCAGGCCTCCCCTGAGCTCGGCTGACCCTGGCTCTGGTGTGGGCAAAGCTCCTCTGGGCCCATCCCCTGCGCCACCAGCTCCAGCACTAACTCCCAGGCCACCCCCCGCAGCCGGGCCCCCTCCACCCCCCACAGTCTCTCACATCCGGGGCTGGCGCCTGGAACACGAAGGGGGGCACCTTGTAGGCCATCAGGTCCCCTCGGGGCCGCCCGCTGTACCCGCCAGCCACCAGTAGGACGCTGCCTCCCAGCACAGCTGCCACGTGGGAGTACCGGCCCCCGGGGGGCGCAGCCCGGCCTGAGGGGACAAGGGAGGAGGCCAAGGTCAGGGGCTTCAGCCTGGCTCCCCCCAACCCCGGGGCTAAGAGTCCTTCCTTCGCCCTCCTGCTCCCCAGGGCTGGGGCATGCAGGAAGAGGTGAGGGGTCAGGCTGAGGGGGCCCAAGCAGGGAGACAGCCTCGAGAAGCCCTGCTACCTTCGGGGGTCCCTGGAGGGGCCAGCTCGGCACCCGACACCCACTGGTGACAGCCGAGATGGTAGAAGAAGATGCCGTCCTCGTAGCACTTCTCCTCCTGGTAGTGAGTGTGCACGTTGCCACCTGAAGCCCAGGAAGGAGGGATCAAACACACCCGGAGGGCTCAGGGGCCCTTGGGGGAGGGCTGGGGGGAGTCGGGGGGCATGGCAGGTCTGGGCTCAGACCTGGCTTCGGACACTGCCTGGCCGGGTGAGCCTAGGCAAGTCACCTGACCCCTGGTGCCCGGCCTCGCCGCTCCTCTGTCTAGGCCTGGTGCCAGGACAGGCGGTGAAGACTCAGGGGGGAAGAGGGGGGCCCCTGCATAAGCAGGGCCGGCCGGCTGGCACTCTCACCGTACACCACCATGTAGTTGCCCAGGACACTGGCGGTGTGGAAGGCGCGCTCCCGGGGCCCTCGCTGACCGTCTCGGCCACGCAGGGACGTCCACACACGCAGGTCCACGTGGAAGAGCTCGGTGGAGTTCACTCGGACAGAGAACCTGGAGGACAGAAGAGACGCGGAGGAGGTGGCTGTGAGCAGGCCAACGGCAAGGGGTGAGGACGGGGCGGAGGCCGGAGGTGGGGAGGCCGGGCCGGGCCGGGCACTCACCGGGCCGTGGAAGGCCTGTGGCCCCCATAGACGAGCAGAGCCCGGGACGGTGGGTGGAAGACCATGGAATGGCCGGTGGCAGCGGGGGGCCGGCCCCCCGCAGGCCGCACCTCCTCCCAGTGGCCCCGGCCCCCCTCGGGCTCCTCCAGGAGGAAGCGGAAAAGCCCGGCCGAGAAGAGGTCGTGCTGCGTGCGGCCCCCGAAGACGTAGAGCCAGGAGTCGTCCACCAGTGCGGCGGCATGTCCGGCCAGGCCGGGTGGCCCCGAGGAGGGGGGCGCCAGCAGCTCCCAGCGGCCCCCGGCCCGAGGGGAGAAGGCCCACACGTCGCTGGTCAGAGAGCCGTCGGCCAGCTCCCCCCCCATGAGCACCAGGGAGCCGGCCCAGGCCACGGCCACGTGGGAATGCCGGGCAGCCTGCGGGGAGAAGCACAGAGAGGCCTGGCCTCAGGGGCGGAAGGGAGAAGGGCCGGGGCTCCAGCACAGGCACGGAGTGCCCGGGGGCCAGCGCGCCTGCCGTGGCGCCCCAAGGGGATGGAGACGTGGAGAAGCCCCCCTCGGGAACTCACCGGGCCGGGGCTGATGTCCCAGCGCTCCCAGGCGTTGGCAGAGAAGTTATACAGGACGAGGTCGCCCAGCGCCGAGTTCAGGTCCTGACCTGGGGGACAGAGAAGCAGGTTGGGCCTCGTGGCCCTGCCCTCGCTCACCCTCACCTCTGCCCCCCCTCCCCACCGCACCTCCAAAGACAGCAAGCAGCCCCGGCGGCGACAGGAAGGCCCCGGCAGCCCCTACACGGGCCGGGAAGGCGGCATCCTCGGAGCTCACGTTGTGCCACCAGCCGGCCCCCTGGTTCTCCCACAGCCTCAGGTCACAGGCGCGGCCCAGGAAGCCCGGCTCACAGCGGCACGGGCCAGCCTCCTGGGGGCAGAGCGGGAGACCCGAGTCAGGCCCGGGGGTGGCCCCCGGAGAGTGAGGTACAGAGAGCCGGGCTCGGTGCCTCACCACGACCCGCCAGCGTTCCCCCCAGCCCGGGCTCCTCACCGAGGCGCAGGTGCCATGCTCGCGGCAGTAGCTGAAGCAGTCCTGGCGGGCGCAGGCTGGGCCGCCCCAGCCGGGGTCGCAAGTGCACAGGCCCGAAGGCTCACACAGGCCCCGGCCCGAACAGCCGCCCGGGCACAGCGAGAAGGAGAAGGACGCGTTGAAGCCCAGCAGGTTGTAGTTGGCATCGGAGAAGAGGTGGAGCAGCATCTGCCCAGGGGCAACAAGGGCCCATCAGGGGGGAGCTGGTGCTGGGGGGAGGGAGGCCGGG
>NW_025384974.1:0-2526 GCF_016433145.1 Gracilinanus agilis
GACATGGGTGAAGTCTCAATTTCAGGTAGAGTGAAGATATGGGACCAATATAAAGATACTGGAGAATGGGGCCAGGACAAGGAGAATGTAAGATGTCTTATGCAAAGGTAGACTGTGTTGTCAACTGAGCACCAAGGCTGAGTCTCTTTGCATGCCAGGAGAGAAAGCATTTTATCCACAATTGAGACAAAGTAAATACATATAGCTTAGAGAATATGTATCAGAGAAAAAATGTGAGACAGAATGAATGGGTTATATACAAGACTGCAGGCTGTGAGTATATCAATTCAGGAGCTCCATCCAACCCCTTCCCTGGGCTGGTGAGATGTGTGTGTTTTTCTGAAAAGCTAATCATGGATTTCTTATCATGGTCAAATTAGTCATTTACCAAAGTGCGGCTGCAGATGGGGAAATTTCAGCAGCAAGTTTGCCAAAAACTCTTTAGGCAACTTCCCACTGCTCTGGATAATGAAGCATTTATTAGGGAGCCACTGAGGTTCCCTGCCTGCCAGAGGGCTGATTATAATGAACTTTCCCATCCAAAATCTGAGAGGAGAACTTGGGTCAGCTTTGGCCAATCAATTGGAATTGATTACTTCTCGAAAAGGCTGGCTGCAGCTTTCAGGAAGGAACCATTTCAGGTTTGTTTGTTTATTTCATTTTATTTGTGAGAAAGGAGCCCTTTGGAGAGATAAGAAAGCTAAGGTGGTGGTTTTTGTTTGTGTCTTTTATTTTGTCTTTGTTTTTACTTCTTCCTTTGTTTTTTTGTTTTGTTTTGTTTTGTTTTTGTTTTGTTTTTGGTCACAGGAAGTTCCCAAGGGTTGGTGTGCTTTTGGAATAGAAGATACAAAAAATTTCTAAATTTGGAAGAGATTTTAGACTTTGCCTATTTGATCCTCCCCACCTCGTTTTACAGATGACCTAGAGGAGTCAAGTGACTTGCTCCTGAGCCCACAAACACATGGGATTTAAGAGTTTAGCAGGCCCCATTAATACCATCTAGGTCAAACCTCTCCATTTGGAAAGGAGGCCAAGAGAGATTAAATGATTTCTCCAAGGTGACCAGGAAAGTTCAAAATCTGCCAGTAATTTACACGTTCTCTGATTAAGAAGAAAGTCTATAGCTTCAGAGTTCCAATAAGTCTCAATCAGACATTTTATAATCACATGAAAAGGAATGAAAATCCATATCAAAATCATAGATTTGTTTAAAGCTCTAAAGGTAAAAATGACCATAGCAGCAAGATCTTAGATTTACAAACAACTTTGTGATTTACAGTGCCCTTCAGAAGCATTATCTCAGGTGATCATCACACCAGACCTATAAGTAGATAATAAATGTTGGCATAGAGAGGCAACTGAATATAATGGACAGATCCTTAAAATGGGAATCAAAATACCTGAAGTTTATTGGAGTGGGGCCTAACTGCAATTTTTCTACTCACCATGATCACAGATCACTTCCCCTTTGTGAACTTTATTCTCTTAATTTGTCAGATGGGGATAGAAGTGTTTGTACCTCATAGGGTTTATTATGAAGATCAGAATTTAAATGAGTTATTCTACTTATTCTCTTTTTCAGATGAAGAAAACAAGAGTCTGAAAGATTACGGGGCTTGGGATATATGGAAGGCATCATCGACATCAATCCAGTTAAAGACTTTCATTTTAGATGAGGAAACTGAGTCACAGAGAAGGAAAACGATTCACTAAATTCTACACAGTTAGTTAAGTGTCAGAACTGGGGTTGAAATCCAGTTCTCCTGAGTCCTATCACAGTCTTCTTTCTACCAAACTGGGCTGTCATTAATGTAGGGAAGTCAAAATAGAAAGCCTTAATGCATTAGGTCAGAGGGATATCAGGAAAGTAGACAAGGTCAGTGCCCAGAAACCCATCTGCTCTAGAGCTCCATCAGCCAGTGTGAAGAGGTCACCTAGCCAGGGGGTCTGGGAAGGAGGGTCAGCAACTTCAGTCCATCAATTCTATGCCCCCAGGCTTTCTTGCTTGTCCAACTGGGCCAATTCACTCAGCTGCTAATGAGCCCTACAGAGCTCACCTGTAGAGAGGTGTGTGACTTTTCTCCCTCATGGCTCAGCAGGGGCCCTTATAGGTAATAAACCTGATGGGTTTGCAGGAAGGCAGGTGGCTGTGGAGGAGAAGGAGGAGGCACTGAGGGTAAAGTGGAAGCAGTCCCACTAAAGAGAAATCTCTGTAAGGGGTGGTTCCTTGTCATCACTTGTCAGATTGTTGCTGTGTCAGCATCTAGGAGGTGGGAGCTCCTGGAGAGACAATTTTTAACTAGAATGTTCAATCACCTTTGACAAGTTAGAGTGGTTTGCTGTCTATAAGAGAGAAAATGGAGAGGAAAGGAGGCAGAAAGGCAGCAAGAAAGTAAGTGAGAGAAGACAGGGCAGGGAAAAGCTATAGAAGGACAAAAAGTGACAAATTGGAAAGAAGCTTTGAAAGAAAGAGAAAGAAAGAAATGAAAAGGAAGGAAGGAAGAAATGAAAAGAAAGGAAGAAAGA
>NW_025384975.1:0-10065 GCF_016433145.1 Gracilinanus agilis
ACTACTACTACTACTACTACTACTACTACTACTACTACTACTACTACAGTAACTGACTTAAGAGTTGACCAAAAGAGAAACTAGAGTGCTGCGAATACATTTTTCCCAGGGGGTTCTGATACAATGCCAGTGTTCTTAATTCCTTTGATTCCCCATGTCCCTTAGTTTCCTACAGCTATACTAATTTCTAGGTTTAAATTGCCAATGAAGAGACAGCCAATCACATAAAGTTCCATTTATACCATGTTTATTTAATAATGTTTTTTTTTTGGGGGGGAAGCTGGTTTTCTGTTAGAACTAGATCATCAGGGCATTTAGGTGGCTGAGTGGATAGAAAGCTAGACCTGGAGACAGGACCTCTCATCTCAGACACTTTATAGCTGTGTGACTCTGAGCAAGTCACTTAACCCCAGATGCCTCTCCCTTACTGCTCTTGTGCCTCAGAACCAAAACTTGGTATCACTTCTAAGACAAAAGGCAAAGGTTTAAACAAAATCAATATGATGGAAGACATCTTAATACCATCACTGAAAATTCCTGAACTGCTCTATTTCAGCATTCTAGTCTATATGGAGTTCATGATTAAGTCTTCCAAATAAGCCTCTTCTGTGGAACAAATGTGATGTTTACAGTGGCCCAGGACAAAGGTGGACAAAAATCCAGGTCTATGACAAGGTCTTGTTGCTGTTCACAGAAATGAAAAGAAATTGGTAAGAGCTCTTGCCTATAAGATCAGCTGACCAGTGAAAACCACAGGCTCACACTTACAGACCTGCTTAGCCTGAGGGCAGTGATGCTGATGTTCATTTACGATTCTGACAATATAGAGTCTATATATTTTACAGTAATTTGGGGCCATCTTGAAAATGTAGGATGCTTACATTTATTATAACTAGAACTGAGAAACTTTAATAGTCATTCAAATCCTAAAAGGAGTAGAGAACATGAAGAGTTTGGTGTAGTAGTTTATAGAGTCCAGAACTTATTGGTTATATCACTCCTAATTCGGTCTCAGTTTCCCCATCTGTAAAACTGGAATAATAATAATAACATCCGACTCAGAGCTGTGAGGATCAAGGGAAACTAAATGTAAAATGCTCTTTAAGCCTTAGGGAATTATAAAAATAACAATGTTGATGTTTCAATCTGACATTTTTCCCAACAGTATATCCCCATCATCACATGCAAGAGGTTAGGAACAATATACTTCGATGTACCATAGTAGATACAAAATCAGTCAAATGTGCCTCCATGAGTGTGAGGGCAAAAAAAAATCCAGTATGATTGGAATGGTGGTAAATCAACAATTGGCCAGGATAATCTAAGGATATGATACTGGAAAGGATCTCATCAATGAACATGTTCTTCCCAGTGATAAGGAGAGCAAGTCTGGTATCCATACAAATATTTATGAGGTATTTTCTCACAAGGCTTACTCCAATTTGACCTCTGAGACCACTTCATAGTCTTCAAGGTTATAATGATCATCCAATTAATATTGCTAGATTCTGTTATGCATGTGCTTTCCCCAATAGAATTGAAGCTCCTTCTGGACAAGAATCACTTTGTTACATCTTTCTCCCCCTAGCGTCTAACCAAGAACCTGAAAATAGCAGGTGCTTAATCTATATTTCCTGATTGGAAAAGAAAGGAATAGAATTAGAGATCGACTATGCCTTGTCTCGTATGACTTCCTCCACATTGACACTACTTAAGACTCCCTAACTCCCCACAAGAGGTCTCTGTATTCTATTCTGGGCTTTGGAGGAAGGACACTGGCCACAGGCATCTATATGGAAGAGAGCTATCAGGATTGTCAGACACCTAACATTTATGGTGTCTCAGGCACTGTGCTAAGATCTAGACCTTGAGAGGACTTAGATCATCCCGTGCAAGCATTAGGCACCAAGGGGTATTAAAAGAGAAGATTCAAGACAAACAGGAGAGCTTCCTTCAAACACATAAAGACAGATGTTAGATGGCAGAGGGTTTATAACATCTGCCCCTTCTAAAGTCAGTGAGGGCATAACTAGGACTTAGGAGGGGAATCTAAAGAGAGAGATTTCAAACAGATTTTTTAATTTTTTTTTATTTTAAAACTTCCTAGAAATCTCAAGAGATGAGAGGGTCCATTGGAGACCTTCAAATGGGGGCCAGATGGCCACTTGTGGGAAATGGAGTAGAGGGGATAATTGTTCAAGTAGATTAGTATCTGATGAGATACTTAGGTAGCTCAATGCATAGGTCTGGACCTGGGGTCAGGAAATTGTCATTGTTCAGTCCTGTCTGACTCTTCCTGACCCCATTTGAGGTTTTCTTGGAAAAGATAGTAGAGTGGTTTGCCATTTTCTTCTCCAGCTCATTTTACAGATGAGGAAACTGAGACAAACTAGGTTAAGTGACTTGCCCAGAAACACACATCTAGTAATCATCTGAAGCTGGATTTGAACTAAAGAAGGTGTCTTCCTGTTTCCAAGTCCAGCACTCTACCCACTATGCCTGCTCACTGCTGCTCTCTGAATCTGATCTATCTGAATGTGATCAGGCAACCTATCTGCCTGATTTGAACTGAGTTCAAATTTAGCCTCAAACACTTACTAGATGCATGATTTTTGACAAGGTCTTTTCACATCTGTTTGCCTCAGTTTCCTTATTGAAAAATGAGGTCAATAACAGCACCTACCTCCCAGGATTATAATGACCTGATCATTGTAAAGTGCTTGCAAACCTTAAAGCATGCTGGCTATTATAATTATGCCCTTCCAATCCTACAATTATATGAAAGGATATTGTAGACTACTACTACTACTACTACTACTACTACTACTACTACTACTACTACTCTGGTTAACAAAACTCACCAGGCTTTTTTGTTATGCCTAACAAAGGGTTGCCAGTTCAACAGGTGGGTTGATTATGCAGAATTGTTAAGGGGCAACATAAGGGTATCACGATTGGAATGGGAGATTTTAGTTTCTAATCCCAGCTCTAACTCCTGAATAAATAAAGTATTTATTAAACACTTACTATATGCAAAGCACAGTACTAAGTGCTAGGGATAAAAAAGCATCTGACATCTCTAAGCCTCAATTTCTTTATCTGTAAAATAGGATGAACTTTAAAATCCCTTTCTGCTCTAAATCTATGATCCAGGAATGAACTAAAATCTGGTTCAACCATTTCTGTGCTAAATTGTCTAAGCATGTGCCAAGCAAACAGGAGCCTATCCGGGATGCTGATTTTCTGCACCTATCATTCATTTGTTTTGGGGGAAAAGGATGAGCCCTTCCCAGGAATGATGGAGGTAGACACCTGTGAAGTTCTAGCACTCTACTAACGATTTGTACCCTACAGTATTAAATATACAGCTTGATCTGTATCACCTCTCATTACCATGTGGATCCATGGCAAAAAAAAAAAAAATGCCTTTTTCCAGAGTGAGTCAATGACCAAGGAAACATTAGAAGAATCTCCTTTAGGGCCATCTGGTGTTGATTTTTTGTCTATACCTCCTGAGTACTCACCAAGTCCACAAAGTGAAGGAAGCAATAATTCTTCTCTGGCCAGTACAACTCCTTAAGTGGAGTCACCTGGTATTTCTACATGCATTAGTCTAACACAGAGATGGGCTCGCAAAAAGGGTTACTTCTTGTCGTTGGTGGAAAGATGTTGGCTAAGATGAGGAAGGCTGGACTGGATACATGCCAGAGGGCATATAATGCTTATGGTGGAGGGGCCAGGGGAAGGGGAGGTTCCCTCAAATTTCTATTTGTGTCTTGCTTAACTGCATAGAAAGATGGGGAAAATCCCCAAATCATTTTACAGCAATAAATGAACCACAAACACAAAGATCTGGTCATCCTTCACCTAATAGAGCATTGAGTTTGATGTGGTTGGTTTTTGTTGTACAAAGATTTCTGCTAAATGAATTTTAATCAGGGATAGGTACATCTGGTAGCAAATGAAAGGGACACCACCATCTTGCGTGGAACAAGTGAGAAGCGGGATGGCACAATAAAAATTAAAAAAAAGAACTGGACTTGGCATCAAAGGACATGAATTCAAATCATACTGTGACAACTTTGAAACCATGGACCAGACTCTGGGGTTCTCATCTATAAAATGAAGAAGTTAGACCAGCTAACCTGGAAGGTCCCTTCTACCTCTAAATCTATGATGCTATGAATTATCAGAAGTTTTCTTTACTCTAATTCTCTAAACTTCTCTCATTTTGACTTTTCATATGAATTATTTCTAGGTATCATTATGATGACATGATGACAAACATTATTAGAAATGTCAGGAAAACAGGGTAATGTTTAGCCAAAATATTACATATGGAAATTAGAATAAGAAGAAAAAATGTACAGTAGTTTATTAACAGAGGTTGTTTGGTCAGGGAATTCAGCATGGAATATTGTCCTGGAAGGTTTATTTTATCACATTAAAAAAAATGTAAGAGGAACAGTTAAATTGATAGAGCTCCATCCCTAGAGTCTGGAGGACCTCTGTTCAAGTTTGGCCTCAGCTACTTCTTAGTTGGGTGACCCTGGGCAAGTCACTTAACTCCATTTACCTAGCTCCTGTCACTCTTCCCAGAGTTGATAATAAGACACAAAGTATGGTTTGTTTGTTTGTTTTCAAGAAAATAGCTATGCTCGCCTTCTGCCACCATAACTGAGCTGCCTTCATGCTGCACCATCTAGTTGCCCCTTTGGTGTATATGTATACAAACCCACAGACATATATACACATATACAATGAGGTATGGAGCTAAACCAGACATTAGGGAATATATACAGCTCCATTTTGATAATGCTAATCATCGTTACTATTATTATTATATACCAAGCAATGACAACTCACAACTCTAGATAGCTTTAAGGCATAAATAACTGCATTAAGATGTTTGTCGAATTGAGATGAACTGAATTCCTTGATATTTGTGGGTTTGCAATATGAATGAATGGAAAATTAAAATAATTTTACTGATTGTCTTTGCAATAAACGATCTTCGATTCTTACTTCTGCTCGCAAGTAATATATGCTCAAAATGAAAGGCAATACTTCTAATTGTTTTGAAAATTACAAAATTAATTTTAGCAAAATAATTACAAAAATTACAGAAAATGTAATACACATAATTTAAAAAAGGAAAACTTAAGTCTTGGATAGGTCATTGCAAACAAAATGCAACATTTCTAGACGTTCTTGTGTTTTTTCTCAAGGCTAAATAAAAGGTACAAAGTTAGGGAGAGTCTAATCCAATTCATGCCCAAATGAGAGTTCCCCTTATAAAACCCCCGGTAAGTATTCATTAGAATCTTTTTGAGGACGTTCTATGATACAAACTTGCTACATGTGCTTCCTAGGCAGTCATTGTACTTTGAAACAATCTCATGCCTAATATATCAGCCAAAAAGTATAAAATAATAACTGCTTTGGCCAAAAACTTAGCAATGACTCTTTGTCAGATTTCATAATGGTAAAAAAATTAGCTCAACTATAAAAATAAAAATTGAAAATGGACCAATCTCTGAATTATTTTCACATCAATTTAAAATTTTGATGGGCTTTTTTGGTCTATTTTGGTCATTTAAACATGAAATGTTTTCCCTTTACATTTGTCCTATTCTTATCAATAGGGTTGATTAATTTGTTGATTGAATATATATTTATATTCTATATATAATATATGAATAATAATGTAATATAACATATATAATATATACTTTCTATATAGCCTTGGAATTATGATGGCAGTAGAGGGTGAAGATGGAGTTAGGAAGGAGGGGGAAGGGGATTACATGGCCCCATCTATACTGGGTCAATTTTATAAGAGAATGGAAACCAAGATTGCTACAAGTTAAATATTACCACTGTGCATTAAAAAAAAATCCCATAATACAAGGGCTGAGCTGAAAACAGGAGAATTGCTTTCTATTTTGAGATTTTCTTTGAAGCAATGGGACACATTGGCATGCAAATAAAGAATGTGTACATGCTAATGATAATAACATTTGCCATGCAAATAAGGTAGTCAATTAATGTGCTCTAACATAAAATTAAAATGGTGGTCTTTTCATCTGTTACTACAGATACATCATATATATATATATATATATCCACAATAAAATGTTCAGATTTTCCTTTGTTTTATGATTTTGAAAGATAACTAGATTTGAGTTTAGAGAATCTACTAGCTGTTTACCTCTCTGGGCCTCAGTTTTTTCATCTGTAAAATTAGGGAGTTAGAGTAGATGATTTCTATGATTTTTATAGCCCTAAAATCCATGATCTCATAGAATCATAAATCTCAAAAGACAAATAAAGTGTGTTGACTTTGGTTGAAGTCTTAAGTATTCACCTATAGATTTTATTGTTATTAAAGAACACTTCTTTTCTTTTAAACAGTAGGTATTTTGTCATTTTTTCAATCATTTCCAAGTCTTTGTGACCCCATTTTAGGTTTTCTTGGCAAAGAAGCTGGAGTAGTTTGCCATTTCCGTCTCTAGCTCTTTTTACAAATAAAAAACTGAGGCAAACAGGGTTTGGAGTTTTCTTGGGAAAGACACTGAAGTGGTTTGCCATTTCCTTCTCCAGTTCTTTTTGCAAATGAGGAAACTGAGGCAAACAGGGTTTGGGGTTTTCTTGGCAAAGACACTGGAATGGTTTGCCATTTCCTTCTCTAGCTCATTTTTATAAATGAGGAAGTGAGGCAAACAGGATTAAATGATTTGCCTAGGGTCACACAGCTAGTAAGTGTCTGAGGCTAGATTTGAACTCAGTACAATGAGTCTTCCTAACTAACTACAGGGTTAGCATTGTATCCACTGCACCATCTAGACTTCTTTATAGTGGAGTTAATATTTTAAAGTGATTTTGTGAATTACAAAAAAAGCAACCAAAATGACTGTATTTACTCCTAGGGAAATGGAAAGCATTTTTGCTGGCTATCATTTGGAAGGCAGAAAGTATTTTGTTTCAAGACTGTCAGAAACTTAATAGATCTCATTTTCTTCATATTAAAGAAAAAGAGGCTGCTTTTGGAATATCAGCAAAACCAGACAGTGTTTCTGAGGCTTTAAAGGACGTGAGAAGCTGAGAAAAGCACCCCAGTGATCTAGAACCCATTTCTGCCTTCACAAGGGGCTCCAAACTAAAGGAAGCCTGAAATTGAG
Source organism: Gracilinanus agilis (assembly GCF_016433145.1). Classification (NCBI taxonomy): domain Eukaryota; kingdom Metazoa; phylum Chordata; class Mammalia; order Didelphimorphia; family Didelphidae; genus Gracilinanus; species Gracilinanus agilis. The sequence goes on from NW_025384975.1 coordinate 7,182, forward strand.
CAAAACATGGTCAAGTGTCATTTCCTGCAGCAGAAACCCCCACTCCTACCAGGGCCCTCAATAGGCAGGACAACAAACAGCACACATTCAACCTGAGGGAAGCCCACAGGCTCGCTGGGCCACTGGCTGGCTCTTTGTCACCAGATGAAGCAAGTTGAATGCAGACATCACTGTGCTATCTTCACCAACAAAACGAGAGGCAAAGAGCAGGGGCAAGAGCTGAGTAGGAAAAAAAAAGATGAAAATAAATTGAAGCATCACATATGTCAGACACATTCCTTAATGCAGCTGAGGGGCGGGCACTTTATCAGGAACTGGGCATAGGGCAGAGGAAGTAGCAGAGCTCGCCCTTTGCTAATCTCTAAGATGCTTTGCGTTTGCATTTGCTATTTGCATTTGCTATGCGCCTGCTTGCTATTTCGTTATTTTTTTGATCTTCTCTCTTAGTATCAATTCCAAGACGGAAGAGAGTCAAGGGCAAAGCAATTGGAGTGAAGAGACTTGCAAAGGGTAACCTAATTAGGAAACATCTGAGGCCGGATTTGAACTCCGGAAGATGAGGCTTCCAGTCTCCGGACCTGGTTCTCCAGCTACTGTGCTACCTCACTGCCTGGCCAGGAACCTACATTGTACTTAATAAATGTAACAGAGGTTTAAGTCTCCTTAAAGAGCCTGGGAGTGGGAAGAATGGCAAGTTTACTTATTAAGTGTAGCCTACATATTTGACCAATGTGCAAGATATTAAGGAGAAATAAATTTAAAAGGTCCCTGACCATAAGAAACTTGCGTTCTAATTAGGGGAAGAAACAACACAAATGGGAGTGGGGGGAGTAGGAGATGAATATAATAAAGGAAAAAGAAGAGAGTCAGACAAAGCAATACAAGAAAATCTGAGGGAAGAAGAGAGAATTTCTAGATAGAAGAATCTCAGAAGGCTTCATGAAGGAGGTGGCACCTATACTAGGTTCTGAAAGAAGAAAAGGGTTTTAATAGGTAGAGGAAAATAAGAGAGTTACTTTCCAAACATGGCAGACAGTCCATGTAAAATCACAAAAGTAGAAAAAGCAGAATGAGATTCTGGTGAATAAGTGATAGAATTTGGCTGAAACATAGAGCGAATAAAAGTATGAAATTCAGCTGGAAGGCCAAAGGCACTATCCTTCTTGCTGTTCTTCACCCATCATCATCTCCTGACTCTGAGCCTTTGCAATGGTCTCCCATGCTTGAAATACTCTTCCTCTTCACCTCTGCCTCCAGTGTTCCCTGACTCCCTTCAATACTCAGTTTTAAATCCCTCCTTTTTCAAGAGACCTTTCCTGGGTCCCTTCTTTTGCCTCACCTCCACCTACTACTGCTAATGCCTTCCTTTCTTGATATGAATTCTCATCTACATAATATACAAGATGTCCCAAAAGCCTCAGGGAAGCTTAAAATTCTAGTAGCTAGTCATTTACACATTGTCTTCCCCATTAGAATGTGAGCTCCTTCAGGGGATTGTTTTGCCTTTTTTTTTTTTAATATCCCTGAGGCTTAGTGCAATACCTAGAACATAGTAAGGGCTTTAATAATTAAATTAATAGATATATTTATAAATTGTTATGTATAAGTATAAATAAATACAAAATATTTATAAATAATTTAAATTTTAATTAAAATGCTTGATAAAATCATTAATAAATGCTCATTGATAAACTGACTGAATGAATGAAATGGCCCCAAATCGTGCCATGTCCTAAATGCCAGGCCCTCTACTAAGTTTTCTAGAGAGACAAGAGAAAGGCAAAAACAGTCCCCAACCACAAGGAGTTTATATTCTAATGATACTAAATCTAATAAACAACCAGATACCCGTAAGATTTATACAAAGTAGATGGAAGATTACTTAATAGGTGAAACGTTCTAACTAAATTTTAGCAAGGCATTTAACCAAATTTCTCATAACATTCTTTATTGTTTTATTTACCTTTATTTTTATTGCCATGCCAAACCCACTTCATTATTGGTCTTTGCTGTAAGAACACACTCATACAAAACCAAAAACCCCAAATAAAATCGGAAATACACCGACGTGGAAGATAGTCTGCTTTGAGCTATTCATCTGACTCCAGAGGTTCTTTCTCTGGAGGTGGGTTGCATTCACATCATGATATTCTTATGGAAAAGATAGAGAGATTCAGTAGTTTTGGAAACAGGTGAATGATGAGGACATAAGGGATCAGCCCTTAACATTAGAAAGATTTTTTTTTTAAGTAAATGTTTATCTAGCCTCAGTTTTGCTCTTGACTTAAGCCAGTGTGGTAGAGTGGGAACCATTTTGGTTCAGAGACTAAAGCTCTTCATTCCATGCCTGTGTGCCCCAGACAATGTTTCCTCCTCTATAAAATGGGAGTCCTTCCCAGCTCTAAGTCTATGATCCTATAATATTATGAAGTAACATTCTTGCTCTAATATAATTACTGGATGAGACTAGAAAGCCGCCATTTTCTTTTCATCCTGAAAATGAATGATGCAATCAAACGATATCAATAGCCTTTAGAAGAAGGAGAAGCACAATTTCCTCTTGCCATATCAGTTTTAAAAATGCAAACTATCTCAAAAGCTTGCTTCCCATCTCTAACTACAATTATCCAAGTCAAATGCTACATTCAGCAGTCAGCTTTGCCAAGGTTTGCGGTGAAATCAGCATCAGAAATGACTTGCGAGGGGCAGCTGGGTGACTCAGTGGATTGAGAGCCAGGCCTAGAGACGGGAGGTCCCAGGTTCGAATCTGGTCTCAGACACTTCCCAGCTGTGTGACCCTGGGCAAGTCATTTGACCCCCATTGCCTACCCTTACCACTCTTCTGCTTTGGAGCCACTACACAGTATTGACTCCAAGATGGAAG
>NW_025384976.1:0-3687 GCF_016433145.1 Gracilinanus agilis
ATATAATATTTAAACTAATAGAAATCTTTATATTTAATATTTAAAAAATTTTAAACTAAGTCAATATGAAATTTGTGTTTCTATTTGAGCTTGACACCAATGTCCTATACCAAAACAATTACAGTTGATATATAGGGTGTATATCACACATCTTAGTGTAGTATTAAGCTTCACTAGTTTACATCTACATTAAGACTTCTGGAACACTGTGGATATCTCATTCTTATTTCCCTATTAGAATCTAAGCTTCATGGTACCTGCATTCCCAGCACCTAATGTGACACCTAGCTCACACTATGTATACAGGTATGCTTAGTAAATATTTGTTGATTGAATGATCAATAGCCATGTAAATTATGCTTAGAATTACTTGTAAGGATCTCAGAAAGCCCAGGATCTAATCACTGAGGAAGCAAAGGGACTACAATAAGGCACTAAACTAATTATAAAAAAGGAGGGGGTGGGGGAACTACATTCCTTTATGATGTTCCTTGATTAAGGTAGAAAAGGAGTTATGCTATTAACAAAAAAAAAAAAAAATTGCCCACACTCCTAGATTGTCCTTAAAAACTGTGGACCCCTTTGCAAAAGAGGTCACTGAGTGAGCCAAACTCAAAGAACTCAGCCTCCGACAAAGAAATGAGAGGGAAGGCCTCACAATGGGAGTAAGGCAATATGGGCTAATTGGGAACAGGATTGTTGGGAGAGATTCTGTGCTTCTGAAACTCCCTCCCCAGACTACAGACCCCAAGATAGTAATTCTCTATTTCCTCTGAGAGAGGAAAGCTTGTTTCTTAAAAGTCTGTTTATGTTTCTTTGCTTTAAATGTTTATTTTGTCATATAAACAGTTGTTAGCCAGAACATTTGTTAGTCTGGGCATATTTCTTGGGAATGTAGTTGGTAGCAAGTGATTAGGAGTCGGATAGAAGATAGAGAGTGAGATTTAAAGTGAGGCATTTTGTAAATGTGCTATCTTTGACTTTGGGCTAAAAAAATAGAGAGAATTAGAGATTCTTTCCTTATGACTTCTCAGAGAAGAGAGAATATTTTAAATGGGGAGACACTCTAAGTAATGAGTGAATAATAGTTTGGGGAGGAAGTAAATAAGAATGATTGAACAATCTTGTTTGCCACTCCACCTCAACACTGCTACACTCTAATAAAGAATAATGAAAATTAAAGTTTTGAGATTCATCAGAATAGCAATGATGATAAAAGAAATTGTCGTTGGGTTTGAGGGTCATTGGAAAGATTGGAATGATAGCATAATATTATTGATGGGTCTATAAATTGTTCCAGACATCTTAGAAAAAAATTTGAAGTTATTTTGGTAAAGAGACTAAACTAATTGTTGATACACTTTGATCTAGGAGTGTCCCTACTGATTGTGTATCCCAAGCAGGTTAGAAACAGAAAGAAAAGTCTTAAATGCCTAAACATATCCCTAGTAGCACTTTTTTGTCAAAGCAAAGTACTGGGGGGAAAGTAGATTCTCATTGACTGGGAAATGACTGGACAAATTGCAGCATATTAAGGTGATGGAATATTAGTGTGTTCTAGGAAAGGCAAATTTGAGGAATTTAAAGACATGGTAAGGCTTTTATGAATTGATACAGAACAAAGAACATAGAACCAGGAGAAGGACATATTCAACAACTACAATAATGTACATGAAAACAGCACCAAAAGACAGCTGAGTTCAGATAAAAGACAATGAACAATATTGAGTTTCAGGGGCCAGCTAATGAAATCTTTTCCTTCTTTTTGGTAGAGAGATGGGGAACTACTGTTGCTAGCTTGTATAACATGGTCAAGTCTGTTCATTTTGTCTTTGTGATAAAGGAGAATTCTGGGGTAGTGAATAAAAGTATAGAGGAATGTCTGCAGTGTTAAAAAAAAAAAAAGGAGGCATCAATAAAAGTTTTTATTTTTTAGTGGACTTGGCCATGTGACATTAATGAGAGATCCAAGGAACAAGGAATAAACACAGTCTAAGGTCAGGCTAGAGTTCAAATAAACTAGGTGGCCAACAAGGGCTACACTTAAGCAAAGCAGCTACATTAGTCATGCTTAATTAGGTGACAAGGCCTGCATTCTTCTAGGTCTGGTTTGTTCTATCACCCCTGCTCCTCTTACTCCTCTGAATGACCTTCGGCTGTGGACTCTCAGCAGTAGACCTGTGGCATGGAATGTTGTTTAATATGGTACCCTCAACTGGTCACAGAACCAGCTAATGGGAGCCACTCTCAGGTTCTACCTACATTATAGTGTACAGCAAATCAATACTTAAATTTTGGTTCTTAGGATCATAACTATAGACCAGCAATAGTCCTTAGGGGTCATCTAGGACAATTTAATTTTATAAATGAGAGTAAGACTCTGGGGGTGTTTAAGGAACTTGCTTATGGATGATAAAAAGCAGGCAGAATTAATATTTGGACTTAGACATTGGACTCCTAGTTCAGCAATTTTACTATTGCATCATGCACGTGGTATTGAATAAACAAAGAAAACAAAATGGAAGATAGGTTGGAAGGAAGGAGGGAGGGAAAGAGAGAGGGAGGGAGAGAGAGGGAGAGGAAAGAAGGAAGACAGAAAGACAGAAACAAAGAAAAGAAGAGGAGAGGAGAGGAGAGGAGAGGAGAGGACAGAGGCTCCAAGGGCAACCTATCTATCCTTTTAGGTCCTGATGTTAACACTGATTTGCTTGTGGCTATATTGTATTAATGGAGGCCTTTTTGAACTGAAATAATTAATGAGGCTTTCCAGAGTATCTAATTAATAATTGTTTCCTGGTGAGAGATGTACAATGAGAATTTGAATGAGTGCAGAAAGGAAGTATATGTATATATATGCATATATATTTTCTTTCTACAGTCATTCAAATTGATATATATATGCATATGTACAATATGTAAACACATGCATGTTATATATATGCTTTGAATAACTATCCAACCTCATAGCATTATTTTGGACAAATCACTTAATCTCTAAGTGCCCCAGGCAATTCTCTAAACTATATAGATTATTATTTGCAGAGAAAGGGCCTAGCTATATTCATAGAGGAAGTTCCTCACTAGAATCTCCATTCACAGATGCAATCATACCACATTGCTTTTTCTCTGATATCATCATAGTAAGCTTCCTGCCTCCAGCTTGGCTCTTCAGCTCATATGCTGGGGACTTGTGTTTTGATGAATGAATTCTCCTCAAATAGCTAAACACAGACTCACAATGCTGCTTACTCTCCATTCATCTTCATGTCATGATTTGTATTCTTCCTCCAGTCACCCCAGTTTTTACCTTTAGCTTTGGGAACAGTAATCAAATCAACATTCCCATTCCTGGAAAGAATATGTCAACTAGTTTTGTTCACTGGCTTCACTTACCATCATTGTGACTTTGCCAGTCCAAAACACTCCCCTTGGTTGCCTCTCTCTTTTATATGTTGTCTTCTTTTATTAGAATATAAACTCTTGGAGGTCAGGCTCTTTCTCCTTCTCTCCCTCTTTCCCTCCCTATCTTCTTTTTTCTTTTGTTTCCTTGTTTTTCTTCCCTTCCTTCCTTCCTTCTTTCCTTTTCTCTCTCTTTCTTTCTTTCTGTCTTTCTTTCTTTCCTTCTTTCCTTCTTTCTTTCTTTCTTCCTTCCTTCCTTCCTTCCTTCCTTCCTTCCTTCCTTCCTTC
>NW_025384977.1:0-1372 GCF_016433145.1 Gracilinanus agilis
GGTTAAGATGGTGGCAGAGTAAAAAGCAGCTGCTTGACTTCTCCTAACCCACGCATATAGGACTCCTCAAGAAGACTTAAAAACAAATCCAGAGGAAAGAAGGGACCCCACAACAGGGCGCAACATCGGAGGTATGTGGAATCGGGGCACTTCCATGCTATAAAGGGGTGAAACAGCTCTCACGAAAACACGAGCGGAGCAACACCCACCCCACCCCACACCACTGACAGTACCAAAGCCAGTGCACGGGAGTCAGAGCAGGTTTGGGGCACCCATTGGGTCATTGGCAGCTCACCAGGACTTGTTCCTGGGAGCAGAAAGACTTGGGACCCCCTGGGAAGCTGAGGAACTCGTGGACTCTGAGGGCAGACCCAGAGCCCAGACCCTGAGCCCAGGCATAGGCAAAGGGGTTGACACAGGCACGGGCTGAGGCACGGATTAAAGCTTGGACTGGGGCACCTATGAAAGAGGCTTATTCTGAGTTCAGGAGCAGACCTTGAGTGGGGTCCCAGTGCAGAGAGGTGCTTGACTGCGGAAGCAGCTCCCTGAGACTGTTAAAGGAGCTTCAGGCAGAAGAATGAGCAAGGAGACCACCAGGAGGCTTGTCCCAAAACAACTAGACCTGAGACCTCAGGAATCTCTAAAGAGCCGCAAACAGATCCTGGGTGGGAGCATAAAGCTGAGAGGGAACTCAGCTTACAATGGCAAGCCATCAGGAAAATCAAAAGAGAAAGATGAAGAAGAAAAAACCTTTAACACTCGACAACTTTTACACAGAATAATTCCAGAACACAGAGGAAACAGTAGAGGAGAACAAACCAAACCTTCCCAAAACAATGAAAATGGGTCACAAGGTCTTGAAGAGTTTAGATCTGAGATCATGAGAAAAATGGAAGAGATCTGGCAAGAAAATAACAGTTTGAAAGGCAGAATTTCACAATTGGAAAGTAAGGCAAGTAAATCAAAGACCAGAAATGACCAGATTGAAAAGGAAAACCAAAAGATTGTAGCTGAAAACCAGTCTCTAAAGGCTAGAATTGGGCAATTAGAAAAAGATGCCTCCAAATCAAAAGAATTAATAAGAAAATTTGAGACCAAAATCAAAGAGCTGGAAAACAGGACAGACAAAACTGAAAAGGAAAATGAAAAGCTAATAGCAGAAAACCAGTCTCTAAAGACAAGAATTGGGCAAGTAGAAGCCAATGATCTATCAAGACAGCAAGAACAAATAAAACAAAGTCAAAAGACTGATAAAATAGAAGGAAACTTGAAATATCCCAATGAGAAACTGATAGATCAAGAAAACAGGTCTAGAAGAGATAATCTGAAAATCATTGGTCTTCCTGAAAAAGCAGAAATTAATAGAAATTTG
>NW_025384978.1:0-5872 GCF_016433145.1 Gracilinanus agilis
GGAGGAGGAGGAGGAGGAGGAGGAGAAAGAGAGTAGCAGGACATGGCACAGTCATGAAGATTCAGTTTCAAGTTCTGTCTCTGACACATTTTGGTTGTGTGTGACCTAGAACAAGTCACTTTACATTTTATATCAATTCCATAAGATTCTAAATTTCAGAGAAGGTGCTGACCTGCATTGAGAAAGGGTATTTCCCATACCTATAGAGTCACAACTCCCCTACCCTATAAGGAAAAAAAAAAAAAAAGATTCAAAAGGAGAATGAGCAGCTTTAGGTTGTACCTAAAATTCTTTAAACAGAAGCTGAATGACAATTTGCCAGAGATATTGTAGGGGGAGATCTTATTCAAATGGGTTTTGGAGACTCTGTGACTCATTGCACATAGCACCATACTAGGTGCTAGGGTTGGAGATTTTTATGAGCCTTTATGAACCTACAGTTCAACAGGAGGATGTTATATGCACACACAACCATAGTAATACCTAATTACATAGGAAAGGTGCAGAGTGTCCTGATACTGGAAGAGGAAAAGGTCATTTGAGTTGGGATTTAAAGGATGAGTTGAATTTCAACAGACAGGTATTGAGAAAGGCAGCAGTCATGGAGGTGAGAAAGTTTGGGGACTTACTTGATTGCATACTTCTCAGAGGAAAAGTTGACCACTGCTAGCATCATTCTATTCCTAAAAGTCTGAAAAACACCATGCCCAGGAGGGCTGTTAACTATGAAAATAATTTTGAAGATCACTCTATCTTAAAATCAGAGGAATTTATGAGAGAAAAAAATTAAGCATTTGTGTGGAACTAAGTCCCTCCCAGTAGAAGAAATTGCCTGTTGAAGGGACTGTGAGTAGGCCTTTTTCATAGTTAAATTCATTTTTTTTTAATTTTTTTAATTAAAATACCCATTTAACTCCCTCTCTCCCTTCTCCTTCCCCTCCCACCATTAGAAAACATATCATTTGACAAAAGGATATATGTATATAGAAAACTGTCTTACTTATTTCTATTTATCAGTTCTTTCTCTGGAGGTAAACATAAACGAGCCATTCTACAAACAATATTTCTATTGCTACATATCATGTTCTCTTGGTTCTGCTTGTTCCATTCTTCATAACTTCATGTAAGTCTATGTTTTTAAAAAAAAACAATTAGCCTATTCATCATTTCTTATAGCAGAGTAGTATTCTATTACAACCATATGGCACAATTTGTTCAGCCATTCCCCAATTAATGGACATCCCCTCCATTTCTAGTTCTTTGCCACCCCAAAAAGAACTGCTACAAATATTTTAGAACAAATAGATTCTTTTTCTTTTCCCCTCATCACCTTGGGTAATGAACGCAATAGTGGTATTATTGTGTCAAAGGGTATACACTGTTTTATAACTCTTTGGGTATAATTCCTCATTATTCTCCAGAATGGTTCCACCAATAGTGTATTAGTGTCCCCTTTTTTCCACAACCCTTCCAACATTTGTCATTTTGGTCTTTTGTCCTTTTAGCCATTTTAATAGTTGTGAGATGATATCTCATGTTTTGATTTGCATTTCTCTAATCAATAAGGATTTAGAGCATTTTTTCATGTAATTATATGTAGCTTTGATTTCTTCATCCAAAAACTCTCTGTTCACATCTTTTGACCATTTATCATTTGGGAAATGCTCATATCCTTATAAATTTGAGAAAATCCTCTATATATTTTAGATAGGAGACCTCCATCCAAGAAATTGTCTATAAAATTTCCCCCAACTTAATGCTTTCTTCTAATCTTGACTACATTAGTTTTATTTGTGTAAAACCTTTTAAGTTTAATATATTCAACATTACTCATTTTACATCTCTGTGGGATAAAAATGATGACAAGTGCCCCACTCAAACTGAGTGAGATAAAAATGAGCACGTGCCCCACTCACTTAAATAAACAAAACCTGGAATCAGAAGGTGGAGTAAAAAAGGCAGTTGTTTATTTCTTTCATGAAAGGGGGCACTTCAGTGATGGGCTAAGAAGTCCCACTCACATCATACATTACTTTTTTTCTCCTATTTACTCATATATTCTTCTCCTATCCATAAATCTGACAAGTAATATGTTCCCTGTTCTAATTTACTTATGATACCTCCTTTTATGCACAGGTCATGTATCCATTTTGATCTTGGTAAATGGCATAAGATATTGGTTTATAACTAGTTTCTGCCAGACTGCTTTCCTGTTTTCCCAACAATTTTTACCAAATAATAAATTCTTATCCCCAAAATTTGGATTTTTTTTGGTCAAACACAAAGTTACTTTAATCTTTTACAAATGTTTGTTGTATGTCTGTTCTATTCCACTGATCTACTTTTCTATTTCTTAGCCAGTACCATATAGTTATGATATTACTGCTTTATAATATAGTTTTAAATCTTGTCCTGCTAGACCTCATCCCTTTACATTTTTTTCATTAATTGCTTTGATGCTCTTGATTTTTGTTTTTCCAAGAGAATTTTGGTTATTTTTTTTCTAGTTTGATAAAATAACTATTTGGTAATTTAATTGGGATGGCATTAAATAAATAGATTAGCATAGGTGGGATTATTTTAATATCGGTTCTACCCAGTCATGAACAATTAATATTTCTCCAATTGTTTAAATATGACTTTATTTGTAGAAAAAGTGTTTTATGATTATATTAATGTATTTTCTGAATTTTTTTAAGCAGGTTTACTCTAGATATTTTATTCCATCTATGGTTATTTTAAATAGGTTATCTCTTACTATCTCTTCTTGCAGAACTTTGTTAGTTATATATAGAAATGCTGATTGTTTATGTGGGTTTATTTTGTATCCTGCTACTTTGCTAAAAATCATTGGTAGTTTCAACTAATTTTGTAGGTAAATCTCTAGGGTTTTCCACATATCATCATATCATCTAAAAAAGAGATAGTTTTATTACTCTATGCCCATTCTGATTCCTTCACTTTTTTTTCTTCTCTTATTGCTGTTGCTAGCATTTCCAAAACAATGTTAATTAATATTGTTGATAATGGGCATCCTTGTTTCATCCCTGATTTTAGAGGCTAATTTTTTCCCATTACAGAAAATGTTGGTTGATGGTTTTACTTACTTTACTTTACATACTTATGATTATTCTAAGGAAAAATATATTCATACCTGTACTTCTGAGTGTTTTTAAATAGGAATAAATATTGTGTTTTGTCAAAAGCCCTTTTCTGCATCTATTTGTATGGAGTGAAAATTGGTGTATTATTCTCAATGTATTTCTGGCTAGCAGTAGAAATTCCAAGTAGGGGTTAAGTTTAAATCCTTTGCTTAATTAGATACAGCTTCAACTCCCCCTTCATCCTTCCCCTTCCCAGTCTTTCACATAAACCTTTAATTGGCGCTCTTTTGCACAGGTGGAAGGTATTATATTTTCTATAAATTGAGGAATATCTTTGGATCTCTGACTTAAGCACAATGTCACTGTCCTTTGCACAATTTTCAATAAAGCCACATCTAATCCTGGCCTCTCTGATTATTAGTGATTAAAGGGGGTGCATCATTTTTTAAATTTAGAATATTTTTCCATGGTTACATGATTCATGATCCCCCCTCACCCCGTTTTCTCCTCCCCACTCCCAAAGCCAAACAAGCAGTTCCACTGGGTTATACATATGTCATTGTTCAAAATCTATTTCCATGTTATTCATATTTGCAGTAGAGTGATCTTTTAACACCAAAACCCTAATCACATCCCTATCATATTACATAATGGAACATATATTTTTCTAATGCATTTCTGGTTCCATAGTTCTTTCTCTGGATGTAGATAGCATGGAACTTTCTCACAAGTTCCTCTGGATTGTCCCGAGTCATTGCATTACTGCTAGTAGAAAAGTCTATTACAGTCAATTGTGCCATAATGTATCAGTCTCTGTGTACAATGTTCTCCTGGTTCTGCTCCTTTCACTCTGCATCACTTCCTGGAGGTCATTCCAGTTTACATGGAATTCCTCCAGTTCATTATTCCTTTCAGCACAATATTCCATCACCATCAGATACCACAATTTATTCAGCCATTCCCCAATTGATAGACACCAAAGGGGGTGCATCTTGCTATATCAAGACCTCCCCCACAAATTCCCACTCCAGACATAATGACATAGTCATGATTTTTTTTTACTTTCTTGTTGATATAATCATTTGTTTATCATTTTCCTTATCTTAAGCCATTCCTGCATACCTGATATAAAAGGTTAAAACCATAAGTAGGAATGGAATGATATGATCAGTTATAAGGAGGATGGGATGTCCAAGCAGGAGAAGGGATTAGAAAGAGGTTCCTTATCAGTTCCAGAAAAGGAACAAAAGGGCAGGCTTTCCTTAGGGTTCCTTCATTAGAAAATCTAGTTGGGCATTGTCTATTCAATTGATCTCATCAGGATTACCAGTCGGTCTTCTGGAATGGAAGTCTTGGGACTCTTCAGCTGAAGTTAGCAGGGATATGATATGTTTTTTATAATCGCACTCTGTATTATTAGTATTTAAATAGTTTAAATATCCACAATTAACACTGGTCTAGAATCTTGACTTGAATCTCGTTGAATTGCTCAGAAGGTTTTAGTTCCAAGGAGAATATAGAATATTCAGCAGTCCTAACTTGGTACTGTTCCAAATCTCAGAGAAAGAAGGGATCTCAGAGACCATTTATTCCAAAGCCTATTTGAAGAAAATTTCCTGCTATAGTATCTCTGGCAAATAGGTATCTAGTCTCTGTTTGAATACTTTCAGCAGCAGAGAATGAATATGCTATAGTCTAAAACAGTACATTCTCCTACATTGTGTTGGGGGGACACTGAGAAGTCCAGATTGGTTGAACTGGAGAAGTGAGTGTGATACAAAACTGAAGAGATAGGCTAGTGCCTAATGGTAAAGGTCCTTGAATTAACTCTAGGGAAATCTCTCAAATTCCATCCTAAAGGATGGATGAATTCCTCTCTAACTTAATGAGTTTCTCTAAATTTCCATTTGAGGAAGCACTCTTACCACCTATTGTGTGTATGCATGCGCACGCATATACATACACACACACAATTCAACAGGGTCAAAATCTCCTGGCCATCCTGGTTGTAGTGCTTTTGAGTCTTTCAGGTATACTATGATGCTAGCAGTGGTCAGCTTCTCTCCAGAGATGTATACTATCAAGGAAATACCTCTTTCCCCTGGTTGAATGACTAGACTACCTGAATTCAGGGTCAGTGATCAACCTTCATCAACTCCAAATTCATCAACTTGGTGCTACTATAGAATAAGCCTGGGGCAGTCCACAATTGTGTTATAGGCCAAAGCCTTCAATGCTAGGAGATGTAGGAAGGCTGCAGATGGAAGTTTCTTGAATAGAAAAGAGTCAAAAGCATTAGATTGATTCCTTGGAGCCAAAATCTGCTGCTGGAAATCTGAGGTACTAAGCTAGGCTGAAAGGGCAAAACCAAAAGATGACACCTTGGACACAGGAGTTCACAGAGTTTATGCTAATATCTAACCAAAATTTTCGAGAAACCAACAGAGACCTAGTCAGGCAGCCAGACAAGGTGCCACCCTGAAGGATGGTGGGTTGACCTCATAGAGAGTTAAGTTTCTCCATCTAATTTTGCCCCCACCCTATCTAACGCTAGGGGGATTTCTCAAATTCCATCCAAAGGTCTCTTCCTCTAATTTGATGAGTTCTTCTCTAAACTTCTATTTAAGGAAGCACCCTCACCCCTCATAATGTTCGCTAGAACCACAATCTCTCTCTCTCTTTTTCTCTCTCTTCTTTATTCCTCTCTTCAACCCCCTTCTCTCTCTTTTCCCCCTTCTCCCTGTCTCTCCCTTCTTCTCTCTCTCTCT
>NW_025384979.1:0-3576 GCF_016433145.1 Gracilinanus agilis
ATAATATATGTATGTATGTATGTATAATCCAGTGTAATTACTTGTTAGATCTGGGAGTGGAGAGATAAGAGGAAGAAGAAAACATGAATCAGGTAATAACAGAAAAAAAATTAATAGAAAAAAATAAAAATAAAATATATATGAAAAACTATAACTGAAAATACATTTACATCAATGAATAATAGAAAAGATGATTAAGTTATTTACTGTGATATTTATTCAAAGTTTGTAGAATATGAGATTAAATTGATTATGATAATCTAGGCTTTCCTTGACTCTTCCAAATATTTAATATTTGAGAGTTAATATGGCCACAAATTTTCATCCCCTGTACCCAATTTGATTAGGGGTTTCCATGACAACCATTGTACACTGATTATTGACTATATATACATATATATTTATATATACATATGTGTATATATAAATATATATATGTAATAATACATGTAACTCAATAATATGTGTATTTATACACACACAAGACACACACAGAGAAATTCATATATCTAAATTGATATTTTATGCAATAACTAGTATGACATGAGTTTCAGGGAAACTTATAATAATGTTGGCCATAAGAAAATTAAAATTTTTGGCCACATTAACTTTTTTTTAATATAATTTTTTTTTATTTTTAGAAAAATTTTCCATGGTTATACGATTCATGTTTTAATTTCCCCTTCACCTTCTGACATCCTTCACCCCCCCCCACCATAGCCAACACACATTTCCACTGGTTTTAACATATGTCATCAATCAAGACTCATTTACACATTATTGATAGTTGCATTGGTGTGGTATTTTCCAGTCTATATCCCCAATAATGTCCACATCAACCCAAGTGTTCAAGCAGTTGTTTTGCTTCTGTTTTTCCACTCATGGAGTTCTTCTTCTGAATATGGGTAGCATTTTTTTCCATAAATCCCTCAGAACTGTCCTGCATCATTGCATTGCTGCTAGAACAGAAGTCCATTACATTCAATTTTACCACAGTGTATCAGTCTCTGTGTACAATGTTCTCCTGGCTCTGCTCCTTTCACTCTGCATCAATTCCTGGAGGTCATTCCATTTCACATGGAATTCCTCCAGTTTATTATTCCTTTGAGCATAGTAGTATTCCATCACCAACATATATCACAATTTGTTCAGTCATTTCCCAATTGAAGGGCATACCCTAATTTTCCAGGTTTTCACCACAAAAAAGAGCATAGCTATATATATTTTTGTACAAGTCTGTTTATCTATGATCTCTTTGGCGTACAAACCCAACAATGGTATGGCTGGATCAAAGGGCAGGCATTCTTTTATTGCTCTTTGTGCATAATTTCAAATTGCCAACCAGAATGGTTGGATTAGTTCACAACTCTATCAGCAGTGCATTAATGTTCCAATTTTGCCACATACACTCCAACATTCATTACTCTCCCCTGCAATCATTTTAGATAATCTGTTAGGTATGAGGTGATACCTCAGAGTTGTTTTGATTTGCATTTCTTTAATTATTAGAGATTTAGAACACTTTCTCATGTGCTTATTGATACTTTTGATTTCTTTATCTGAAAATTGCCTGTTCATGTCTCTTGCCCATTTATCAATTGGGGAATGGCTTGATTTTTATATAATTGATTTAGTTCCTTGTATATTTGAGTAATTAGACCTCTGTAAGAATTTTTCGTTATAAAGATTTTTTCCCAGTTTGTTGTTTCCTTTCTGATTTTATTACATTGTTTTTGTTTGTACAAGATGTTTTTAATTTAATATAATCAAAATTATTTATTTTACATTTTGTAATTTTTTCTAACACTTGCTTGGTTTTAAAATCTTTCCTTTCCCATAGATCTGACAAGTATATTATTCTGTGTTTACGTAATTTACTTCACCCATTCTGAATTTATCTTGGTGTAGGATGTGGGATATTTATCTAAACCTAATCTCTTCCATACTGCATTCCAATTTTCCGAGCAGTTTTTGTCAAATAGTGGATTTCTGTCCCAAAAGTTGGGCTCTTTGGGTTTATCTTACACTGTTTTGTTGACGTCACTTATCCCAAGTCTATTCCACTGATCCTCTCTTCTATCTCTTAGCCACTACCATGTTGTTTCAATGACTGCTGCTTTATACTATAGCTTAATATCTGGTACTGTTAGGCACCTTCATGGTTTTTTTTTTCATTATTTCCCTTGATATTCTTGATCTTTTGTTCTTCCAAATGAACTTTGTTACAGTTTTTTCTAATTCAGTAAAAAAAGGATTTTGGTAGTTTTATAGGTATGGTAC
Organism: Gracilinanus agilis; assembly: GCF_016433145.1. Taxonomy (NCBI): domain Eukaryota; kingdom Metazoa; phylum Chordata; class Mammalia; order Didelphimorphia; family Didelphidae; genus Gracilinanus; species Gracilinanus agilis. The sequence goes on from NW_025384979.1 coordinate 2,281, forward strand.
TAAATAAGTAAATTAATTTGGGTAGAATGTTCATTTTTATTATGTTATCTCATCCTAACCATGAGCAGTCAATAGTTTTCCAATTGTTTAGATCTAGTTTTATTGCATTATGATCTGAGAAGTTTACATTTATTATTTTTGCTTTTTTGCATTTGTTTGCCATGTTTTTATGCCATATTACATAGTCTATCTTTGTGAATGTTCCATGTGCTGCTGAAAAGAAAGTGTATTCCTTTTTGTCCCTATTTATTTTTCCCCATATTTCTATTAACTCTAATTTTTCTAGGGTTTCATTCACTTCTATTATTTCTTTCTTATTTAATTTTTGGTTTGATTTATCTAGATCTTATAGAAGAAGGTTGAGGTCCCCCACTAGTATGGTTTTGCTATCTATCTCATCCCTGAGTTCCACTAGCTTCTCCTTTTGAAATTTGGGAGCTATACTGTTTGATGCATATTTATTGAGTACTGATATTTCTTCATTGTTTATATTGCCTTTTATTAGGATGTTGTTACATTCCCTATCTCTTTTAACCTTATCTATTTTTACTTTGGCTCTATCAGAGATCATGATGGCAACCCCTGCCTTATTTTTCTCATTTGAAGCCCAATAAATTTTGCTCCATCCTAACATTTTCACTCTATGTATGTCTGTCTGTCTCTTGTGTGTTTCTTGTAGACAACATATGGTAGGATTTTGGTTTCTAATCCTCTCTGCTATTTGCTTCTGTTTTATGGACGAGTTCATCCCATTCACATTCAGAGTTATAATTATCATATGTTCATTCCCAGACATTTTGATTCTCTCTCCTTGTCCTGTCCATTCTTCTTTTACTATTTCCTTCTATACCAATGTTTTGTTTTTAATCAATTCCCCTTAACCTCTCCCTTATTGTACTTACCTTTCTCCCCCTTCCCTTCTTATTCCCCTCTTCTTCTTCTTTTGAATCTTTTTAAGCTCCCCTCCCTTGCCTTCTCCCTTCTTAGTGTTACTTCCCTCTCCACCAGTCCTTTTGTTACCCTTCATCTTCTCTATAGTGTATGAATCCATTCTCTGCCCAAATGGATCTGATTGTTCTTCCCTCTTTAAGTTGATTTCAAAGCACTTATGTATTAAGTATTTCCTCTCTTTAACCTCTTTATCCTTACAGTATATTTTTATTTTTCCCTCTTGGTCCCACTCGCTTCTTTATGGAATATAAATTTATTCATTTTTGGTTTTTTTCCCATTTTTCTTATTATTACCTTCTTCCCCACTCTAGTTTATATATGTTCATATATATATATATATATATA
>NW_025384980.1:0-3085 GCF_016433145.1 Gracilinanus agilis
ATATATATATATATATATATGCAATATATATAAAGATATTGATACAGGCATACATATATGCATAAGCGAACATATACAAGCATACATATATATCAGTGATGGTGAACCTTTTAGAGGCCGAGTACCCAAACTGCACCCTCATGCCACATGTGAGCCGCTGTGTCACCCCAGACAGGGGAGAGAGGAAGCTCTCCCCTTGGGCTGCTGGGCAGACATATGAGTGATGTTCTCAGGCTCAGTGGAGAGGGAGAAGGGGGCAGCCCCCTCCATCATGCATGCCACAGGTTCACCAACATATATTTTAATATATATACACATATATAGGCACAAACATATTACATGCACACACATATAAATATAAAATAAATGAATATGTGTATGTACATTTATACATATGTATGTGTGTATACACAAACATATAGTAATCCCAACCAGATTGCTAACAAGTGTGTTTTGGAATAGTGCAAATACTCTTACCAAAGTAGTAAAGCAAGTAAAAATCCTGGGTGTCACTTTATAGAAAGGGAAAATTAAACATTGAAATGTGGTAGAGGACTCAATATTAAATCTATGGCTATTATTTATCATCTTATCTATACTACCAATAGTACCTCCCACTAAAACTTCCCTTTTGTATCTGAATTCCTCCCTCCAGTTGTTAATAATTTTCTGTGTAGAATTTATGGAAATATTTTGGTTCTAGAAAAGGAAATAAGTTTCTACTCCTAAGTCATTTTTTTCAACCACTTGGAAGTGTGTACAAAAAAAGAGGCAAAGGAAAATATAGCAAGAAAGTGGAGTGGGAATCAGATGGTCCCCATTAAAATCTTAACTGGAGTATTCATCTACTGTGTCATTAGCAAGTCTTTACATTTCTCTGGGTCTCTGTTTCCTCAAAAATGAGGAGGCTGGGTTAGATGACCTCTAAGATCTCTTATAGCTTCAAAACTATATGGTTACCTCCAGCTTCTAGCTACTCTGTGATTTTCCTGGAAAGATATAGTTTCTATATCTTACTTGGGCAAAATAGAGTCTGTCATCTAAACCACTGATATGATTTATCAGCAAAAGGATAAATTAGTGAATGACAACTTGAGAATCCATCTATTCATTCTTAAGTCAAAAATTACAATAATATTGTTTTATAAGTATACTAGGTGCTATGCTAGCACGTATATAGATATAGAATACGAGGATATGTATGTATAATATACATGTACAAAATATTATTGGCTTATTCTAGGCATTTCTCAACCATCTGATCCAAACTCCTCTTTGAGGGACAGAGGGTAAATAAAAGATGAGGAGAGAAGTCATTGTTGTTCAGTCATTCAGTCTGTTAGTCATGTCCAACTCTTTGTGACCCAGTGGACCATACTACCATGGAATTTTCTGGGCAAAAATACTAGTTTGCCATTTTCTGCTCCACTGGCTTAAGACAGAGGTTAAATGACATGCCCAGGATCACACGGCTAGTAAGTATCTGAGGCCGCACTTGAACTCGAGTCTTCCTGACTCCAGGCCTGGCATTCTATCCACTGAGATGTCTAGCACTAAAGTAGAGAAGTAGGAGAGTCCAATTTGTGACACAGGATACTTATGTTGGTTTGATACACATAAATCATGAGGGTTGGTCACCAAATGTTTTGGATAGGGAAATTTTTTTTAGCTTCAAAAACTCACATATATAATTCTAACTAAAGTCAGAAGTGGTTGCAATCTACTACAGTGGAGGGAAAACGTATATCAAAAATAGGCTGGAAGTTTTAAAATATCTATCACAAGCAGTGTGATATAATGTATAGAATAGCAGCCTTGGAGTCAGGAAGTTTTGGATTCCTTTCCCCCTCATATACTTACTAGCTATGTAAGTCACAACCTTTTGGGGTCTCAGTTACCTCATCTATAAAATGAAATGGTTAGACTTCATAATTTCTAAGGTCCATTAGAGCTCTAAATCTATGACCCTATATTTGGAGTAAATGTTTCTGTCCATTCTATTTTTATGCAACTAGAACAACTGGAAAAAAATGGAAAAATTCCTAGTCCCAACTAGCTTACATTCCATTGAAGAAGACAAATACATATACAAGATATATACAACATTGTTTAGAGAGGGAATGCATTAGTATTTGAGAGAATCAAGAAAGACATCATGTAGAAGGTGGTGCGTAAGCCGAGTATTGAAAGAAATAAAAGCTTCTACATTATCTACATAAATATCATGTTCTCTATTTTTTTAACTTAAGGCATATGCATGTAGATACATAATACATAAATATTATAATCAGTCAGCAGCATTTGCTGTGACATGGAAAGTTTAAATGACTTGCTTAGAATCACTGAATCAATGTGTCAGTCACAGAACTTGAATAAACCAAGCTCTTCCTGGCTTTGAGGTAAAAAAAAAAAAAAGAAGAAAAGAAAAGAAACAACAAAAAAAAATACACGAACACTTTGCATGTGTATGCATCTACTTTGTATCTAATTTATATACTTTTGCACATACTTACATATGTTCATATCTTCCCAGATATAATCTAACTTCGACAAGGTCAGGGACTCTTTCATTTTTGTATTTTTATTCCTAGAATCTAACACAGACACTCAGTAGGCACTTAATATATGCTTAGAGATTGATGACATACTTATGACTGCATATAAGCATATTTCTTTGTATACATGTACATAAGTGCCGATTTTGCCTATTTGAAAAATGTGTGTATCTAATGAGTGTAGAGGTCAGTTTTATGGTAACAAATAAGTAACATGTAGCTGTATATGTATGCAAATAGAGGTAGTTCAGCAGATAAAGTGGTAGAGTTGGAGTTAGGAAGGCCTGAGTTCAAACCTTGCTCAGATATTCTGTATAACCCAGGTCAAGTGACAACCTCTACCTCAGTTTCTTAATCTGTAAAATGGAAATGGAAAGAAACATTTATAAGGTGCTTTGCAAACCTTAAAGCACTATAGTAATGCAATTATATACATATATGATTTTATATATCTACATATCTAGAGAGGGAGAGAGAGAGAGAGAGAAAGAGAGAGAGAGAGAGAGAGAGAGAGAGAGAGAGAGAGAGAG
>NW_025384981.1:0-4642 GCF_016433145.1 Gracilinanus agilis
CCCCCTCCCCCTCCCTCTCCCTCTCCCTCCCTCTCTCTCCCCAAACTCTCTCTTTTCCTCTCTTCTCCCCTCCCCTCAAATTATCTTCTTCACCCTAAGCCCATGGGAAAAATAATAAAAGTTCAAATGAATGAGAATATCAGCTTGTGTAGTGGAAGCAGAGAAGCTCTGAAGTTCAAGTCCTGCCTCTGACAGATATTAACAGAGGTGCGAATCTGCATTGATAGAGGGTGTTTCCACACTGGGAGGACTATTCCTTCTTTGCCTCGGTGTCCACTCTTTGAGACTACCCCCAGTTTATCCTGTATATATCCTGTTGATGCAGAAATGTTTACATGTTGTCTTCCCGATTAGACTGGCTATTCCTTGGGTGTAGAGATTGTCCTTTGTCTTACCTTGTATTCTCAGGGTTTAGTCATGTCTGGCACTCAGCAGACACTTAATATTAGTTGACTGACTGACTAACACTAATCAAATCATGGGCATAGCTGAAAATTTAAAGTTTATCAATGATTTTATGTCTCATTCTATGTTATCTAAACCTTTCTCAAAGACATAAAATCATTGATAAACTTTAAATTTCTCTCCTAACTTCTAGACTTGCATTTCCAACTGCCTATTGGACATCTAAAATGACAATGGAAGTCATCTTAAACTCAACATGTCTAAGACTGAATTCATTATCTTTCTCCCAGTTCCTCTCCCTTACCAAAACTTCCTGTTATTTTTGAAAGTACTACTATTAACTCAGTCATGTTGGGTTATTTGACTCCCCCTTATGTCTATTCTTCCATATCCAATCTGTAGCTAAGTTGCATCAATTCTTTCTTTTCTTTTCTCCATCTTTTGACTCTCAAAGGGCAACAATTATGAAAATACAACCTGAGTCCCTATGGTCTTCAGTTTTGGGCCCAAATTTGGTAAAGAAAAACTTGCAAAAGAAAACTTTCCTAATTGCTTCTGGCAGTATCATTTATGATCACACAAATCACCAGAAGTTGCCTGTTTTGACAAGTCTTATGAAGATCTTAGTTACATCTTAGCTATATGCCCTTGGAATACAACAAGCTTCTCTATTATAATTATCAGGTTAACAAATAGGTTTTTTCATTTTCTTCTGTGGGAGAGACACTAAGTCCCAGTACAAGTCACTTTCATAAACACAGGGACCAATCTTACCTGCTAAAGGGACAATAGTTGCCACATTCCATAATGCTAATGCTTGAGAATGCCATAGACCTAGATAATGGTCCAGATCACTTTCCTTTTTATTATCCATTGTTAGTGTTTATAGGTTTTTATTCCTTCAGAATTTTGTGCATAAAGAACATCCTGTGCCTCAAAATTTATTAATTAAAATTTTAAATTAAATTTAAAATGCAGTTAACATTTTAAATTTAATAGGAGCACCCATTATGTTAAAATTAGATTTTAATTTTGATTAACATTTTAAAAATTTAAATAAGTTTTTCAATTAATATTTTAAGGAATAATTGTTTCAATAATAAGTGCAAGGTGTAGGTCCTTAAGTAAGGATAATAGAATAATTAAGATGTTGTTAGTGTTAGAGAGTATTAAAAGCTTCCAGTTCTCATGCTCGTCTGTCCTCAGTGGAAGCTGATTGTCAGAATGTACAGGTACAACTATCATCTCTGGTGTGAAGGCTTGATGAGCCGTTTTCGGGATTGTTCATCTCAGCAGATGAGCCAAACAAGGTTGAGGGAGCCAACAGCCCTCACACCCATTAGTGAGTTAAGGGGATGTCTGCATCAAGCATGTGAAGACTTACCCTGGAGGAAGGGGTGATTGAGAATGATTTGTTCCAATGAAGCAAATAAAGCAGGTCCTATAGAACCTTAGAGCTTGGTCAGACATTGAAGATGCCAAGTCATCTACTATGTCTTGGGCCATCACCATTCATCCTGACTTTTGTCTTGCCACTGGACTTTGATGACTTAGGAAGAGACAGTGAGGCTGTGCAACTCTGCCACTTAAATCCAATTTACATGCAAGCCAAGACATTACTCCATGAAGTCATTGGCCCTCTTCTAAATGAAGGATGAACAACAACAATGCTCAAGATCACCTCACAGCATAGTATGTAAATGTACATTATTGTCAAAGCTTTGTGTTTCCTGACACTCCACATTCTTCACTTCATAACTGTTTATGGAATGAAAAAAAAAAAAGAGGATGCCTTAGAGCCAAACTTATTAATATTTTTGCTTTGGTGGCCCCTTTGGCAATCTAATGAAGCCTAAAGATACCCTTTTCAGAATAAAGTTCTTAAATGTGTAAAATAAAATACATAGGACTACAAAAGAAGCAAATTATATTGAAATATATTTGTATTTGAATAACTGAACTATATTGCAATATAATTTGCTTCCTTTGTTGTCCTATGTATTTTACTTTACATATTTATTATTATTATATATTTAATACCTGGGGTTGGCGAACTTGGTATATGTGTGTGTATATATATATATTTTTTTTTTCACCAACCTCAGATTAAGAATGATAAGGATTATGTTGAAGGGTGGCCAAGATTGCCTTGAGACTTCAAGAGTTTAAAACTAATGTTTTAATTTGAATCAAGGAAGAAAAAAGTATATTTTTTGGCATAATTGTTTACTTTACCCATCATTTTGAAAGCTAGGAAGAAATCTTATTCTGGGGGGAGTGATCAGATAATTCAGGTTCTCTGAGAGGAAGCTGATGACAGAATTTAGAGGTAAAGTTGTGGTACATTCTTGCTGATTGAAAAATATTATAATTTTGCTGATTAAAATATTTTGTGTTAATCTTTTTAAATCAAAGACTATTAAATGCAGGTAAATGTACCTTACCAGTGAAAAAAGCCCTGAAGAAAATCTTTATTCAGCAATCTCAGATATAAAGCAAAATATTATTAATCACCTATCAAAAACAAAGGTTGATTAAAATTTTAAAAAAAGGTCGATAGGGAAGCAATTATGCAATTCAGTTATTTGCACATTTGTGAGAAAATAACATGTTCTAAAAATCTGTGTTCTACTTCTTAAAAAAGCTAATTTGTTTCAGTACCTTGTTTTCTGAGGTCTATAGAGGGAGGGTCCTTCAGATCAGGGTCTATATTTCACTCTGGGGTGATAAATGGCAAGTTTCTATGTCTCATATGATATTTCAAAATTTTTATTTTTTCTTCTTTAGTCTCATAATGCCACCATTGACTGGGCATCGTTGTCCAAGAAGGAGTGTTTGAAGTATGGTGGGGAGCTCATGGGCAACAACTGCAAATATGTTCCTGATATCACACTTATGTCCTTTATCCTCTTCCTTGGTACATACACATGTTCTATGGCCCTGAAGAAGTTCAAAACCAGTCGCTATTTTCCAACTATGGTAAGTCCTTAGGTATTTAAAAGTCATTCAGGGGCAGCTAGGTGGCTCAGTGGATAGAATACCAGGCCTGGAGTTGGAAGGACCCGTCTTCAAATCTGGCTTCAGACACTTCTTAGCTGTATGACTCTGGGAAAGTCACATAACCCTGTTTGCCTCAGTTTCCTCATCTGTAAAATGAGCTGCAAAAGGAAATGGTAAACATCTAGTATCCCTGCCCAGAAAACCCCAAATGGAGTCATAAAGAGTTGGACATGACTGACATAACAACAAAAGGAAGATGGTTAAATGTCCAAAAGTCATGAGTATTGGTTAAAGAAAGGAGCAGAGGTGGACTAGCATAATTCTCCCCAGTCAATTTTAGCTGGAAGAGTTTTAGGATGCCATGATTTAGAGTCCATCAGAAGCACTACTGTTCAAGCTGATTTGAACAAAAAGTCGGATTCCTAAGAGCTTCCTCAGAAAGAGGAATATAGAAAAATTTCCTTGCCTCCTTGGGAAACGAGAGTCATTTTTGCTGCCTAGAGTGCAGACATTATGTGTTAAACATAATCCTAGATGAACGTCTTTATGGATGCTTTCTCAGAGATTCAAACTATTTTCAAGTAGACATCCATGAAACAATCTCATTCAGAATCAAAGACTTGAATTAAGCTCTTTCTTTAGTTCATTTTCTAAACTTGGAATCAGAAAAACCTGAGGTCAAATCCTGCCTCAAATCCTAAATAGCATTGTAGCTATTGGAATTCTATGGAATGTAAGCCATGAAAGCTCTCTGAACCTCAGTTTCCTTATCTGTAAACCGAGAGAGTTAGACTTGATGAATTCTCAGGCCCTTCCAACTCTATATCTAAGAACCTGAAATTTATTTTCTTGTCCCTGTGGTCTTTTCTTTTAGGAGGAACTTCTTACCCAGTGTGGGGACCCAATCTATTTCTTTCATTTTTCCTTCCTTCCCTGCAGCAGTCCTCTTTAAAAAACAACAAACAGAATTGAACAGGTGCTATCTAAAACAGGAGTAAGGATCTTGTGGGCTTGGTTTGAGAACTGCTGAATATCCCATTTCCAATCAATTTAAGGGAACTTTATTTTAGCTAAGTGTGCAGAGATGATATAACTCCCAAGTTGCTAATGGCTCTGCAGATGTCTAGGATGTCTCCTGTTTTGGTAGACCAAGGTCATTTTCCAGCCAGACATAACTGTTATACCAAGAAAGAATGACAAGTAAGTGTGTGTGTGTGTATGTATATATATATATACA
>NW_025384982.1:0-7415 GCF_016433145.1 Gracilinanus agilis
TTGGCTGTAGAGTACATCATTTGTCAATAAACACAAGCTGAAACATTAAAAAAAAAAAAAAAAAAAAAAAAAAAAAAAAAAAAATGATGAAGGCTGATATTATGAGGAAAAGTAATATTTTAATTACCATGGCCATGTTGGTAAAATATATAAGATCACGCCTATTTTTAAAAATATCATCAGTCTGTATCTCCTTCCATCTTCTCTGCCTCTTACCAGAGAGTGCTTCTCAAGGCCAACCTCCAAATTTAAGCTGCACTATACCTTGGAGACATCACCATGTCTAAAACAGGAAACCCATTGGATCACGGAAAATGTAGTTTCAAAGTCCCCTACATGTCCACAGGAAGTTTGTCATTAAAGCTCAAATGAGTCTCAAATAGCTCTAAATAGAGCACCAGAAATTCTAAATAACCCAGGGAGAAGTAGCCCAGTGAGGACTGCACTGGGGGAAGCTTGCAGAGCACAAACCAGCCTAGAGCACTACTATGTGAGCTGAAGCCACAAGGTAACCAATACTAGAGAAACCCTATTCACTGCCAAGTGGCCTGAGGCAACAAAACGGCAGTCAGAGAGTAGCCCAAGATTATCCCTACAGAGGCCAGAGGTAAGGAAACTTCAGAGAGAGAAGCAACTCTAGATGGGCTGCAATAACTACACCAGAAGAGGGACCAGAGAAGTCTGCACTGCACCCCTAAGAGCAGAAAAGAATTTTAATACATAAATAAGGTGATGAGAGGGGGAAATAACTAGTAAAATGAGAAAAAGACAAACACAAACAAACAAAAAAACAACCCTTAAATTTAGAAAGTTACTTTAGTGATGGGGAAGATCAAAATGTAAACTCAGAAAAAGGCAATAATGGCAAAAAGGAAACAAGTAAAGTCTTAAAGGAAAGGGAGAAAGGACATAAGGCCCTAAAAAAGCCTCTGGGAAAAACTTTTAAAAATCAAATAAAAGAAATGATAGAAAGCAAGTAAACTTTTTTTTTTATGTTACCCTAATTTGTTTGTGGTATCACTCTTTATTGCCAGATTAAATATGCATTTTGACTTTATCTTGGTGTATTATATGAGATGTGGGTCTATTCCTAGTTTCTACCATATTGCTTTCTAATTTTCCCAACGGTTTTTGCCAAATAATGAGTTCTTTCCCCAATCACTTGGATCTTTGGGTTTATCAAATATGAGATTGCTATGGTCAACTACTATGTATTCAATATATAACCTATCTCATTGATCCAGTATTCTATATCTTAGACAATACCAGATTATTTTGGTGATTACTGCTTAATAGTAGAACTTTAGATATGGGATGACTGGGCCTACATTCTTAATTTTTTTTCATTAATTCATTTAATATTCATTACCATTCATTCTTCCAGATGATTTTTTAAAATTATTTCTCAAAATCTAGCTCATTTTTATTTAACATTAACTTTACAGGCTTAGAACTAAAAGGGATCTTAACAGTCTTCTAATCGACTGCCTTCACTTTAGACATAAGGAAATCGAATTCCAGAGAACTTAAGAAATATGCTTAGTTATAAAGGTTGTAAGTAATAGAGGCAGTTATCAAATTTGGGTCCTCCATCCATAGTGGCATAGTAGCACAGTGGATGTAGGTAATTTGATTGGCATGACACTAAATAGGTAAACAACTTGGAAATGATCAATTATGTGGATTGTTTTACTAATATTAAACAATCCTTGCATTCCTGGTATAAATGCCACCTGATCATAGTGAATAATCCTTGTGATCACTTACAGGAGACTTTTTGCTAAAATTCAGTTTAAGATTTTTGCATCTATATTCTTTAAGGAGACTGATCTGTAGATTTCTTTCTGTTTTTGGTCTGCCTGGCTTTGGAATCAGTACCATATTTGTGTCATAAAAGGAATTTGGTAAAACTCTTTCTTTCCTTATTTTGTCAAATAATTTCTATATTATTAGGATTAGTTGTTCTTTAAATATTTGATAGAATTCCCTTGTGAATCCATCTGGCCCTGGGGATTTTTTCTTGGGAAGTTTCTTGATGGCTTACTCAATTTCCTTTTCTGAGATGATAGTGTTTAAGAATTCTATTTCCTCTTTTGTTAATATAGGCAATTTATATTTTTGTAAATATTCACCCATTTCACCTATATTGTCATATTTATTGCCATATAACTGAGCAAAGTAGTTCTTAATAATTGTTTTAATTTCCTCTTCATTAAAGGTGAGATTATTTCCCCTTTCAACTTTGATACTGCTAATTTGATTTTTTTTTCTTTTTTTAAATTAGATTGACTGGAACTTTATTTATTTTATTTATTTTTTCAAATTACCAGCTCCTAGTCTTATTTATTAGTTTAATAGTTCTTTTACTTTTAATTTTATTAATTTTCCTTTAATTTTTAGGATTTCCAATTTATTTTTATTTGGAGATTTTTAATTTGTTATTTTTCTAGTTTTTTAAGTTGAAAGCCCAATTCACTGATGTCTACCCTCTATATTTTCTTAGTATAAGCACTCAGTGATATAAATTTTCCTGTGAGTACTGCTTTGGCTGTAACCCATAGGTTTTGGTACAATGTCTCCTTTTTGTCATTCTCTTTAATGAAGTCTGTAATTGTTTCTATGATTTCTTCTTTAATTAACCAGTTTGGGAGAATTAGATTATTTCATTTCCAATTAATTTTAAATTTGCCTTTCCATGGACCCTTGTTAAGTATAATTTTTACTGCACTGTGATCTGAAAAAATGGCATTTATTATTTTTGCTTTTCTGCATTTGTTTGCAATATTTCCATGCCCTAATAAATGGTTGATCTTTGTATATATATCATGTGCTGCTGAGAAGAATGTATATTCCTTTTTGTCCTTGTTCAGTTTTCTCTAGATATCTATTAACTCTAATTTTTCTAGCATTCATTTACTTCCCTTACTTCTTTCTTATTTATTTTTTGGTTTAATTTATCTAGTTCTGAAAGGGAAAGGTTAAGATCCTCCATTAGGATAGTCTTACAATCTATTTTCTCCTTGAACTCCTTCAATTTTTTCCTTTAGAAATCTAGATACTATACCATTTGGTACACAAATGTTTAGTAATGATATTACTTCATCGTTTACATTACCTTTTAGCAAAATGTAATTTCCTTCCTCATCTCTTTTAATTAGATCAATTTCTACTTTGATTTTGTCTGGTATTATGATTGCCATTCCTGCTTTTTTTTTACTTTAGAAGATGCATAATATATTCTGCTCCAGACTTTTACCTTAAATCTATGTGTGTCACTCTGTCTCAAAAGTGTTTCTTGTAAACAACATATAGTAGGATTCTGGTTTTTAATGCACTCTGCTATCTGTTTCAATTTAAGAGTGAGTTCATCCCACTCACATTAAGCATTATGATATCTTACTGTGTATTGCCCTTCATCACATTATCCCCTGTAGATCCTGCTCTATTCCCTTTCACTCTATTCCTCCTCACCAGTACTTTGCTTTTTGTCACCCCCCTCTCCCAACTCCTCCTCCCTTCAATTCCCTCCTGCATCCTTTGTCTTGTTCCCCTGCTATTTCTCTGTAGGGTAAAATATAATTCTATGCCCCACTGAGTATACTCATTTTTTTCCTCTCTGAGCCTTTCAAAGTATCATATTCCATGTCTTCTGATCCTTTAATGTAGTAGCTGCTAGGTCCCAAGTGGTGATCTTGATTACTCCTCCATGGTATTTGAATGGTTTCTTTCTGGCTGTTTGAAGTACTTTTTCCTTTGCTTGGTGGCTCTTGAATTTGGCTACTACATTCCGGGAAGTTATCAATTGAAGATTTCTTTCTGGAGGCAATACGTGAATTCTTTCCATTTCAATCTTATTTTCTTGTTCAAGGATCTCTGGGCAGTTATCTTTGCTAATTTCCTATAATATGATATCCAAGGTTTTTTCTTCATGATGGCTTTCAGGTAATCTAATAATTCTCAGATTGTCTCTATTAGATCAATTTTCTAGGCCAATTGTTTTTTCAATAAGATATTTTATGTTTTACTCTGTTTTTTCATTCCATTGATTCTGCTTTATTGTTTCTTGATTTCTCAAGAAATCATTAGATTCTAGATGGTCAGTTCTGATTTTTAAGGCCTAGTTTTCCTCTGCCACTTTTTGGTTCTCCTTTTTCAATTGAACCATTTTTTCTTGCATCATTTTCATTTATTCTTGCATCACTTTCATTTCTCTTCCCCATTTTTCCTCTACCTCTCTTTTTTTAATTTTAAGATATTTATTTTATTAATTAATTTGGAACATTTTCCCATGGTTAGGAATTAATGTACTATTCCGCCCCTTCTCCCACCCCTTTCCATAGCTGATATATAATTCCACTGGGTTTTTTTTTACATGTGTCATTGATCAAGGCCTTTTCCCATATTATTGATATTTGCAATGGAGTGCTCAATTTAAGTCAATATCCCTGATTATAACCCCCATCCTCCCATGTGATCAGGAAGTTGTTTTTCTTCTCTGTTTCTCCTCCCACAGTTCTTCCTCTGAATGTTAATAGCATTCTTTCTCATATGTCTCTCATAGTTGTCCTGGATTATTGCATTTTTGCTAGTAGAGAAGTCCATTACATATGATTTTACCACAGTGTATCCATCTCTGTGTATAATGTTCCTCTTTTGAAAGACTTCAATTAATTGATTTTTGAAGTCTTTTTCGAGCTCTTACAGATTCTGTGTACATTTCACATTTTTCCTTTGAACTTTCCATGTGTTTCCTTTGCTCTTGCTATCCCCTTCTGTGTCTGCACTTTGCTCTTCTTCTCCATAAAAAGTATTTAGAACAATATAGAATTGGCAAAGAGACAGAAGGGAGGATCAGTGGAATAGACTTGGGGTAAGTGACGTCAGCAAGACAGTGTTTGCTAAACCCAAATGTTTGGGACAAAAATCCACTATTTGACAAAAACTGCTGGAAAAATTGGAAAACAATATGGGAGAGATTAGGTTTAGATCAACATCTCACACCCTACACCAAAATTAATTCAGAATGGGCAAATGGTTGAATATAAATAAAGAAACTGTAAGTAAATTAAGTGAACACAGAACAGTATACTTGTCAGATCTCTGGGAAAGGAAAAATTTAAAAACCAAGCAAGAGTTATGAAAACTTACAAAATATACATAATTTTGATTATATTAAATTAAAAAGATTTTGTACAAACAAAAACAATGTAACCAAAATCAGAAGGGAAACAACAAACTGGGAAAAAATCTTTATAACAAAAAACTCTCACAGAAATCTAATTACTCACATATACAAGGAGCAAAATCAATTGTATAAAAAATCAAGTCATTCCCAATTGATAAATAGGAAAGGGACACGAATAGGCAATTTTCAGATAAAGAAATCAAAATTATTAATAAGCACATGAAAAAGTGTTCCAAATTTCTTATAATTAGAGAAATTTAAATCAAAACAATTCTCAGGTACCACCTCACACCTAGCAGATTTGCTAAAATGACAGCAGGGGAGAGTAATGAATGTTGTAGGGGATATGGCAAAATTGGGACATCAATGTATTATTGGTGGAGTTGTGAACTGATCCAACCATTCTGGATGCCAATTCAGAACTATGAGCAAAGAGCTCTAAAAGATTGCCTGCCCTTTAAATCTAGCCATACCATTGCTGGGTTTGTATCTCAAAGAGATCATAGGTAAAAAGACTTGTACAAAAATATTTATAGCCACACTTTTTGTGGTGGCAAAAAACTAGAAAACGAGGGTATGCCCTTCAATTGGGGAATGGCTGAACAAGTTGTGGTATATGCTGGTGAAAAATACTACTGTGCTCAAAAGAATAATAAACTGGAGGAATTCCATGTGAACTGGAAACCTCCAGGAACTGATGCAGAGTGAAAGGAGCAGAGCCAGAAGAGCATTGTACACAGAGACTGATACACTGTGGTAAAATCGAATGTAAAGGAATTCTGTACTAGCAGCAATGTAATGATCCAGAACAATTCCGAGGGATTAATGGAAAAGAGCTCTAACCACATTCAGAGGAAAAAGTACAGGAGTGGAAACACAGAAGTAAAACAAATGCTTGAACACATGGGTTGATGTGGACATGATTGGGGATGTGGACTCTAAATGACTACACCAATGCAACTATCAATAATATGGAAAGAGGTCTTGATCAATGACACATGTTAAAACCAGTGGAAATGCATATTGGCTATGGGGGCAGTCAGTTGGGGGGGGGTGAAGGGGAAAGTAAGAACATGAATCATGTAACCATGGAAAACTTTTCTAAAAAATAAAAAGATTACCAAAAAATTACAAAAAGTAGAGTTAGGTGCTTTTTTGATTTTTTGCTTATTTTCTCCTATCTAATTATAGGTAGGCTCTACTTTCTGGGAAGTTGGGGTGTCCTCTTATACTTCAGTCCTTCCTTGATGTTAGTTTCAGCTTATTTTCTGGGTTGTTACTAGATTAACAGATGGTCTGAGGTCTGAAACCTCTGAGAATCCATTCCCTAGCTGATTCAATTGACCCTTGACATGCTGATGGCTTAAAGACTTTCCTCAGGCTTGGGTGTAAACCAGTGGTTCCCAAACTTTTTTGCCCTACCACCCCCTTTCCAAAAAAATATTACTTAGCCCCCTGGAAATTATTTTTTTTAATTTTAATAGCAATTAATAGGAAAGATAAATGCACCTGTGGCCATCACTGCTTCCTGGATCACTGCAGCACCCACCAGGGGGTAGTAGTGCCCACTTTGGGAATCACTGGTGAAAACTTTTGATCTCACTCTACACTTGATCAGGTCAGGTGCTAATCAGATTCTAGCCCCAACCTTAGGCTCAGAGTTTTGGCCTCAATGTATTCTTGATTCAATCAGGTACATCATTGATTGACTTGATAACTGTGTCCTCACCCAAAACTGTGGATTATATTCTCACCCAAAGCCCAGAATAGGATTCTTGGCTTTGCTCTGGGCCCACATGGATTGATTTCCTTCAGCCCAGATTGCCTTAGGCTGGGACTCTGGATTTCTTCACAAGTTTTGTTACGATAAAAAATGATAAAGGCTGCTATAATAATATAAATTAGTTTTTTAATTAAAGCCATGCTGATAGATAAAGTTATTAGACCATGCGCTTGTAAGCATTCAAAATTGCAGCTCCAGTCATTATTACCTCTTCCTCAGTCTCCTGGCCAAAGAGACCACTCCCCCCTAACCCAGGAGATTATAAATTCTTCTCTGTGTCAAGACATAGGTCTCCCCACTCCCAAAAAACTGGAACAGGAAACCCGTTGGACCATGGGAAATGTAGTTTGATACATTTCCCCGTGTCCAGAAAATACATATATATATATATATATATATATATATATATAAATTTGGGAGATGCCATCTTTAAGTGTATTTCTGCTG
>NW_025384983.1:0-7095 GCF_016433145.1 Gracilinanus agilis
CCTTTATCTGCCTTTCTGATTCCTTTTCTGAACACAGGTTAGTGCCTAATGATCCTAAGAAATGGACATTTCCAAATCTAGAGGTTACCTTAGGAAACAATTCTAAATTGGAGAAAAATCGGCTAATGCCCTCATTTTACAGATGAGAAAACTGAGACCCATAGAGATCAAAGGACTTGTCCAGGATCCCACAAATAAAAGGGACTGAGAGTAAGATTTGAACCCTGGTCTGTTGACAATGTTCTTCTGTTTACTTAGTGATCTAAGACTGAATGTTGGCTGTGCTTTTCATTGCCTCTGCCATCCTGGAAAAATCACTTCCCCTCTCTAAGCTTTAGTTTCTAATGATTGAATTGGGTGAAATATCTAAGGTGACTCACAGACCTCGTGGTATGCTGGAGCCAGCTCATACTGACTTCCAAGAATCAATTATTTTAAAAAATTAAAATTGGTTAAAAAAACAGTTGTTAAGTTTTTAATGTATTTATACCTCAGAAGGCTGCAAAGGGTACAAAATGATTTGATTTATTGTTTTGTTACTTGTCTAAACTAAAGTATTGGATGAAATGTTAATAAATCATAAATGTTACAAATCAGGGCTTAATTTATTGTTTTATTGATTATCTAGACTTACAAAAATGATGGAGAAAACGTTAATGCTGCAGTTTAAATTTAAAAGGGTGTTGGGTATACATTTTATTTTTTCAAGGAGTCAGTTAAACATTATCTAGCATGCTCACTCCTGAAGAAGCTTGTAGCTGGTCAAAGACTCAGAAAGGTGAGAGTGGGGTTGAAAGTAAAGATAGAGAAGATATAGTTGCCTTAATAAAGATTTTTTTTAAAAAAATAGATCTGAAATATGTACATTTCATCATCAAGAAAGTTAAGGGTGGCAGCTGGGTGGCTCAATGGATTGAGAGCCAGGCTTAGAGACAAAAGTTCCTAGGTTCAAATCTGTCCTCAGACACTTCCCAGCTGTGTGGTCCTGGGCAAGTCACTTGACTCCCATTGCCTAGCCCTTACTGCTCTTCTGCCTTGGAGCCAATACACAGTATTAACTCCAAGATGGAAGGTAAGGGTTTAAAAAAAAAAAAAGAAAGTTAGTAAGATTTTCTTCCCCATTTTCACGTCTCCTCTTCCCTCTCCCACCTCACTTCTCCAAAATTCACTCCCTTCTTTTTTGTCTCTGTTTTTCCTCTTTCAAGTCTGCCTGTAGAATTTCAAATAAATTTCAAACTGATTTCATTTGTACAAAAAATGGTGGGAGGTCCTCCACTCAGACATTCTTAGATATCATGGCCCTGACTGGCAATGCACAGAACTCATTGCACTCCTTTTTCCAGAATGCCAGCTCAGAAAGCCTAGAAGCTTTTCTCCTCCAACTGACATCATCATCACCCAGTTATTAAGTATCTTTCTGTACTTGATCTATCAGATTCAAGAGAAGTGCCAGTAAGAAGTCACTTAGCAGGAAATGGCCCATGTCTGTACTCAACGCTGCTTGCAAGGAGAGCCTAACATGAACCAGATAGAGAGAAGAATAGCGATGCCAATGATAAACTCTGCTGGAAGACTTCACAAAAAATATAGAGAATTTATAAGCAACTATGAGGACACAAAAGATTTCTGTGATAAAGTTATATGAGCAGTTAATAATCTCGCCAGCAGTAGAAAGCTATCATCTCTGGCTATGTGTGTATTAGAAGATAACTTCAAATTGAAAGATATCTCCCTTGAGGGCAATACATTAAATTCAAGAGTAGTAAAAAGCATAATTTTAAGATATGGGAAGAAAAAATAGAGTTATTGGGAAGAAAGAAATGGAGAGGGAGAAAGAGGTCAAGTGCCCGTATGTCTATATGTGTGAATGTTACATGAGTGCTAGGGAAAGATGAGTAAGAAATGTGAACGATGTGGTTTTACTCTCGATAGAAACTTGAGGAAATACTTAATTACTTATGAGATTCCTAGAAAGGAAATTGGGCCATCAATTGAGTTCATAGGAGCTGAGGTGGGGAACTCTGATTAATCAACTCAGAAGTCCTTAAATTAGTAACTAATGAAAAACAAATTTGCTTTTTTCTCTCCTCATTAATTTGTATTATGTGAAGGAAATTGCATTGACAGTAAACAGTAAAGAATTTAGCATTCTGCTAAAATAGAGAACACCACTGGATTGTTAAATAAATACACAACAGTCTTCTCCAATTAGTTACTGTTTATAAAGTGCAATGAGATTCTGAGATGAAAGGTGTTATAACATTGTAAACCATTCTTTCTATTATTGTTTCTACAACAGCCACAAATGAAAAAAGATGCTTAGGATACATAAGAATGAATACTTGTACAAGAAAAACATCATGTAAATGGGGGGGGAGCATGATTATGATTATTATCTCCTAGTTCCTAGGAATTATAATTCCCTAAGGGAGAATTGCAAATTCATATGCTGCCTTTGAAAGATGCATTTCTCTCTACTTGCTCTAAGGGCAAGAGGTGAAAGAAGAAAGGTTAAAGAGGACTGGTTAACAGCTGTACCACCTATGGACCATTTTTTTTGTAAATTCTATTTCCCTCACTAGGGAATGGTGAAATTGACACAGATGCTGATAAATGTGCCAGGAGCAAAGGAAATCTGATCAACGTCACAAGGCTGCTATTCACATAGGGAGAATCAAAGAGTTAAGTCAAATAGAATCATGGGATGTTGAGGGGGAAAGGACTTTCAGAGGTCACACAACATGCCTGGATGGGGAGTTAGCTGTGTGGGTCTAGTAATAAATTCCTGAGGGAAGTGGAGGAATATTGAAGCAATGAGCCAGTAGAAAGAGCTTTTCAAGCAAAGAAACAGATACAATCAGGTTGTACCATGAAAATCCCATGGAAAGCAATTTGGTACTTACCTACATGTACTTTTTAAATCATTCATTCATTCATTCATTCATTTATTCATCATTCATTTATTAACTATCTATGCTTGCAAAACATTGTGCTTTGTACTTAGGCTTTCCTAAGCATTTGGGAAAGAGCACTGAATTTGGAATCAGAGGACCTGGGTTAGAATTCCAGATCTAGGATGTTCTTGTGTGATCTTTGACAAGTCAATCAATTTCTCCAGGCCTCAGTTTTCTTCATAAGCAAAAACAGAAGTTTGGACTAAATAACTGCCTAAGGCATTTTCCCCCTGCAGATCTTAAGACCCTAAAATCCAAAAACACATTTCTTGCCCTCAAGGAGTTTACAATTTAATCAATTTAATAGGGAGATTAATGATTCAAAATGATTCAGAATACCTTAGAACTCATCAGATCTTACTCTCTCATTGTAAAGATGGAGAAACTAAGTAGTAGAAAGATTAAATAACAGTACTTTGCTTTTAATAAATATAACAGCCCTCACAAAGACCCTAGGAGTGGATTGTACTTCTTAGCTTGATTAAGGGTAAACTAATATGAGATCAGGACAAAAGGTAGGATTTCTCCAAGGAAAGGAGTTTCAAAGGTCTTTTAAGAAAGGAAAGAGAAAAAGAGGGAAGTGGTAGGGATTTCCAATATATGGAGCAATAGCTGCTGATGGCAGTGACATCAGGAGTCTCTTTCTTCAAACCCAATCCTCTAGAGAAGCCCCTAAGGAGTGAGCACTAAATGGAACATTTATGGGTTTGTTTGTTTTTTCAAATTGTGTATCTCACTCTAGTGCAGACTGATGGTTGTCATCCAACCATGCCTAATTTTGTTCCTAATTGTTTTTCTTTATTCTCTTAAAGATTAATCTTGTTTCTCTTAAACACTTGTGTATAACCCTATCTTTGTGTCCCATTATTTATATTATGTAGGCACAGAACTGCTCTAGGAGCCACAGAGCAAATGTTGACCTTTCCTAACTTTACAGTTGTTGTTTTTTTTCTCCAACTAGGGTCATCCATATGAGTCATTTAATTCTTTCAAGGTCAAAGTAACCATTAACTTGAGCCATTAAAAAATTATCTCATGCATATAAGCCTGTCCATAGGCAATGATTATTCAGTGAATAAATGAATGAATGAATATTTAACACTCCATAACTGGTTAATAGCAGAACAGAGCCCAGGTCTTCTAATTTCCAGTCTAGATATATTTCCATCATAACATGGTTTCCTGACATGTGTACTAAGAAACATACAATAAGGTAGAATGTGACAAGTGCCATGAGATAGGGAATAAACAAGTGCTATAAGAAACCATAAGAAGGTAAGATCGCATGTGTCTAGTAGAACCAGGGAATTCTCATAGATCATCTTTTTGTACTGTCTCAGTTGGGTCAGTCGAGGGATGTGTGGAAGAGTGGTGTAGTGACCTTAAAAGTACTTTAAAATTCTGCCTATTAACTGATGCAAAGTGAAGGTAGCAGAACCAGGAGAACATTATACACAGTAACAGCAACATTGCATGATGAACAATTGTGAATGACAGCTATTCTCAACAATATAGTGATCCAAGACAGTCACCAACACTCATGATGAAAAATGACATTCAAATCCAGAGAAAGAACTGGTGTGGTCTAAATACAGATTGAAATGTACTCCATTTCACTTTATCTATTTTTTGTGGTTTTTAAATTTTGCTTGAGTTCTCTTCCACAAAATTACTAAGTGAGAAAGAGAGAGAGAGAGAGAGAGAGAGAGAGAGAGAGAGAGAGAGAGAAGGAGGGGAGGGAAGGAGAGGTAGGTAGAAGGAGGGAGAAAGGGAGAGAGAGAATTTGGAACTCAAAAATTTTTTAAAAGAATGTTAAAATTATTTTTACATGTAATTGGGGAAATAAAATATTTTAGAAGTTTGTGGAATTGAATTTTTCCAAGAAAGTATATTCCATGTGAATATCTTTATTATGATTATGTTAATATGCTAAATTTATAAAGATACACTTTGTACTATGAAGAAAACACATCACATTTCTATTTAAATGCTCTGAAGTTATTGAAAATGATTATTATTATTCCTTTAAAAGATAGAAGCATTTTGGGGATGGAGTAGAAATCTGTGACAGCGTTTGCTAAGGAAACATATTTTCTTTCACCATCAAATAACCTGATTTGACAAGTGGGATGGAGAAGGGTATTGTAACTTACAAATAAAGTTAGCTGTCAAAGAAAACTCTGGCTAGTCATGGAATGCATATAGCATGACTGTAATCTTCCTTTTCTTTTCTCTTCTCTGCTGACCAGGAGAAAAGATGCAGGAGTTGGGAAATGAGAGCTTGAGAAGAGAGGGCAAATAAGGGCTTCCCCTGGAGGAGTGTAAGCCAAGCTGTTCTGCTATTAGGAGGATCAAAGGCTGAACTAAAACCACCTGCAAGAGCTTTTTGCCAGGAGCCAAGAATATGCCCTGATTGGATTTTGATTCAAAAAAAGGTTCAGGGTAAGTTTTAAAGTTGTTTTTCACTTAAGCCTGGGAGCTAGAATTCAGATTTTTTAGATTCAGTGTATTAATGGATAACAGTTGACAATTAGTGAACTAGGTTCCAATTGTCCCTAAGTGGTTTTTATTTCTTGGAATATTGCTCTAAATTGCATATCACTTTACATATATTGTCATTAGAAAATCGGTACACTGAAGTACTAAAGTAACTAGCAGTTGCTTCTTGATTGTATGCGGTGCATTTTTATAGAAGAAAGCATTATTAAACAAGGAAGTTTGTTGTGTTTGCCCGCTATATGTTATAAAATGACTATGGAAAATCTGTTTGCTCAGATCATATGGCAGCTTGTGCAGAAGATGACCAGTTGGCACCTCACGTGAATTGCAGGTATGATGCCTAGAGGAAATAAAATCTCAAACGTGTTCACCTTCTAAACCCCAGCTTAATTATAGCAATAGGTGTAAGGCTATCTCCATCTTCTCCCACAGACACAATAGAAATAATCTATTAAACGACACTAAGTACTTAAGTAGTGTATCCAAAGAGCCTGTTTTCTTTAGCCAATTCTATCATTGAAAAAGCTTTGCTCTGTGTCTTTAAGTGACTTCCTGAAGGTTTTTTTTTTCTTGACAACTAGACTCTGTTTCGTTGAGTTGAGTAAACACCGGGAGTCTGCACCTCTTTCCAAATAAGTATTACAGTGAGACATACTTCATGTAATTCTTCCATTTTGTAATTTAATGACTGTCCTACATAAAAGTTTGAGGTCTGTCTTCTTAGAGCCTTTTACTACACTCAGTTCCCTCCTCCTAGTTTTTAAAAGATCTCTTGCTTCCAATCTGAGAAGGCCTCATGTATCATCTCATTTATAACTAGAACTGCTCTCCTTTCTGTCCTTTTTAGTTCTCTGAGCACTAAATGTGTAGAACAAAGTATTTTTATTCTTGTCCCTTGCTGTTCTTTATTGCCTGACCATCCACACTGTCCTTGACCATCATGAACTTTACCAAAATGCTTTTGGCTGAGAAGCAGCTCATTAAGAAACTTGCAGTCAAATGGAGAAACATCTATCATTTTAATTTTCCAGAACTGGAGCATCTTCCCCGTGTAGTCTCCCAATTTCCAGACCTGCAGTTACCCAAGTTTTGCCCTGAACACAGACACGATGAACTTAAAGCTGTTTTTCTTAGGTAACAAATACTCCAGTGGAATGTTTATTTTCTTGGCACCTTATCCAGCAAAAACCTCTCCCAGAGCTTTCTCAGCAAAATAGCGTTGTCCTTCTGGCTGCTTTCTGTTATTGAGACAGCCAGTCTGAACTATGGTGAACTTCAGATGCCGTAAGTCATTACTAAGAACATACTATTGAACCAATGTGCCGGCAGGTTTTCCATTGGTTAGACTGTCAGGGCAAACCACAGAGTGATGTGAGGAGTTGCAGCTGAGTATCCCAGTAGTTTTAGATGCGGATGGTTTGTAATTAGATATTGACAATTTATTTATACTATTTTCCCAGGTGTAGGAAGTATAATGAGGCAGGTGAGACATGGGCTGACTGGTTGATAGTACCAAGAGCACATTTAGGGAGCAGCTAGGAAATTCATTGGATTGATATCCAGGTCTAGAGGTGGGGAGGTCCTGAGTTCAAGTGTGGCCTGAGACACTTCCTAGTTGTGTGACCCTGGGCAAGTCATTTAA
>NW_025384984.1:0-1255 GCF_016433145.1 Gracilinanus agilis
CTGGCACTCAAACTCAGGCCCTCTGACTTCAGATGCTCTCCCTCTCTCCTGCGATCCTTTCCCTGTGTTTGTGGATATCCAGATAGATGCTACTCCTGTGCTAAGTGCTGGGGGGGGAGGGGGACACAAAAGATGCAGAAAAACCAGCCCTTGGCATTGAGCCATTTATAAGCTAGTCAAAAAGACAGAGAAACTCATCTGAGGACAAGAGTGTATAAGAAGAGAATAAAGCATGTGTAGTCAAGGCAGGACGAAGCCGGATTGGCCAGGAATAGTCAGGAAGGCTTTGAGGAAGGAGATGGGAATTGAGGTGTACCTTGGAAGAGAAGCTGGATGTGAGCGATGGCTGGAATTTAAATAGGGGATGAAAATGTCCAGAATGCCTCCCATCCATGGTCCCAAAGGAGCCTCACAGCCAGATGCTACTCCGAGAAATGTCCCCATTTGACAGATGAGGAAATGAACTCAAAGAAATAATGTGATTTGCTCAGGAACATGCAGGAAATGGAAAAAGCAGGATTTCAACCTGATTCCTAGATTCTCTCCTAACTCCCGGCACAAGAAGAAAAGCTCAAGCCACAGATGTGAAGGTTTAAATAAATATTGGCAGGTGGGCGACGAGGATAAGGAGGTTGTTTCCAGAATCAAGACTGACTGCAGATCTGAGGGTTCTTGTTTGGGAACCGGGAGGGCAGAAGTGGGAGTGGGTGATGGAGAATCTTGAATACTAAGATAACATTCCAGACCTGCTCAGACTTGACATAATTGGTGGCAAGGTTGTTGTTCAGTCGTTTCTCAGTCATTCTGACACTTTGTGACCCCCTTTGGAGTTTTCTTGGCAGAGATACTGGAGTGCTTTGCCATTTTCTTCTCCCACTCATTTTACACTTGAGGAAACTGTGGGAAATAGGATTAAGTGACTTGTTCAGGGTCATACAGCTAGGAAGTATCTGAAGCTGAATTTGAACTTAGGAAGATGAGGTTTCTTGATGGTTTTAGGGAGCCAAGGCTTTATTTAATGGCAGGATGAGGGTTTGACCCTATTTCTTCTGTTTCCTTCTCAAGCTGAGGGAATCATCTCAGCTGGTTCTGAGATGCTCCTTACCCTGTAGCCAAGAGCCCATCCTATGGAAAGAGCACTAATTCTAGAGTAAGAGGATCTGGGGTTGAGTCTCACCTATGACAATTGTGGGAACTTGTATCACTCCCTTAATTGCCTTGAGTCTCAGTTTCCTCCTTTGTAAAAATGAGGGGG
>NW_025384985.1:0-6722 GCF_016433145.1 Gracilinanus agilis
ACTATATACTATTACATATAGAAAATATAGGAAAGGACTTATATAGACTATACAGATATTCTATATGTAATATATGAATATACTATATACTATTACATATAGAAAATATAGGAAAGGACTTATATAGAATATACAGATATTCTATATGTGATATATGAATATACTATATACTATATACTATTACATATAGAAAATATAGGAAAGGACTCATATAGAATATACAGATATTCTATATGTGATATATGAATATACTATATACTATTACATATAGAAAATATAGGAAAGGACTTATATAGAATATACAGATATTCTATATGTGATATATGAATATAACATATAATATATACTGTTACATATAGAAAATATAGGAAAGGAAGCTAGAAACAGAGAGGGGCTCTATCTATCATCATGTGTCCAGGGGAGCCAGATACAGGCCAGCAGAAACTGGACACTGATGAAGTCACAAGCCTTCACCAGGAATGCCACAGCAATCCAAATGTTTATTTAAGAGAGAGTATTGCCCTATAATGTGCTCAGTCAAGGAATAAGGTCTGCATCTAGGCTACAAATCTTTTTATATTGGTCAGTTTGGGATTCCTCTTATCAAGATGGTCAGCAAACTTAGGAATCTGGTCTGGACCTCTGGACCGAACACTGAAGGATTGGCTCGTCTGCATATCAGCACCAAATGTTCAGGCTGCCAAATGTTCAAAGGAGGATGTCCAGATGCTTTAGGGTTCCTTCATTAGAATATCTGGTCTGGATTCTGGTTGGACATGGTCTAGAACCAGTTCAACTGGTCTTATTAAGGTCGTCTGGAGTTTTTCTAGAACAGAAATCTTGGGTTTCTACTGCTGGGATTAACTAGATGTGATTAATTCTGCCCCCTCCCCCCTTTTTTAAATACTAACCTTCCATCTTGAAATCAATACTGTGATAATAATAATAATATAAGTGTCTGAGGCCAGATTTGAAGCCAGGACCTGATATCTCTAGGCCTGGTTCTCATCTAGCTGCCCCCTTGATACATTCCTAATAGTCACACTCTACATTATTACAATTAAAACATATACACACATATACATATACGTATATATATATATATATATACACACATAGCAGTTGTATTTTGATAGTTATCAGCATCCAGAATCATTCAGTCTTTCACCCAGTGGAATTTGGCCAGCAATTATGAGTTCAGAGGAACAATGCCCAGCAGACAAGTATCCAATGGAAACAATACACCCAAGAAAAAACAATACACCTGCCACATAGACTAGTGGGAAGCAAGCCATGTGGGAAGTAGCAAATACACATATCAGGGCTTAATTTATTGGTTTGTTGATTATTTAGACAGTGGTGTCAAATTCCAGTAGAAATGGGGGCCATGAATCCTTACATAAAGATGGCGGCATATTGACTTAGTTTAAAATTTAAATGTTATCTGTTACTTATATTTTTTTGTTACATATTTTCCAATTACATTTAAAATGTATTTATTTATTTTTTCAGTTACAGGTGGAAATAATTTTTAACAGCTCTTTTCTGATATATTATAACTGAGATTTTCTCCTTCCCTCTCTTACCCTACCCATTCCCAAGGCAATAAATAGTCCAATAAAGATTATACTGGTGCTTTCATGTAATACACATTTCAATATTACTCATGCCATGACAGAAGACACATGTTACAAATACAATATAAGAAATCATAAAAGAAGTAAAGTAGAAGATGGCATGCGTTGATCTGCAATCTTCCAATAGTTCCTTCTTTGGCTGTGGATAGCATTTTTCATCTCGGATCCTTTGTGGATTTCTTAGGCAACTTGCTTTGCTTTGCTGATGGTTTAAGTCCTTCACAGTTGATCATTGTACAATATTTCTGTTGCTATATACATTGTTCTACTGGTTCCGTTCACTTCATTTTGCATCATTCACATAAATCTTTCCAGATTTTTCTGAACTCATCTTGTTTGTCATTTCTTATGGCCCAATAGTACTCCATTACATCAATATACTATAACGTGTTCATCCATTCATTAAGGGATGGACAATCTTCCTCAGTTCCCAATTCTTTGCCACTACAAAAAGAGATGCTAAAATATTTTTGAACAAATAGGACCTTTCCCCTTATCTCTGATCTCTTTGGATATAAACTTAGTAGTGGTGTTACTGGGTCAAAAGGTATGCATAGTTTTATGGTCCTTTGATGGTGATTCCATATTATTTTCCAAAATAGTTGTATCAATTCATCATCCCACCAACAGCATATTAATGAACCAATTTTCCCAGTCCCTTCCAACATTTATCATTTTTCTTTTTGGTCATATTAGCCAGTCTGTAATAAGTGTGAGGTGGTACCTGAGAGTTGTTTTAATTCACATTTCTCTAAGCAATAGTGATTCAGAGCATTTTTTTTTGTTTTTTTTAAATTTTTTTTATTTTAAACCCTTAACTTCTATGTATTGACTTATAGGTGGAAGAGTGGTAAGGGTAGGCAATGGGGGTCAAGTGACTTGCCCAGGGTCACACAGCTGGGAAGTGTCTGAGGCCAGATTTGAACCTAGGACCTCCCATCTCTAGGCCTGGCTCTCAATCCACTGAGCTACCCAGCTGCCCCACAGAGCATTTTTTATATGATTATAGATCATTTTTATTTCTTCTCCTGAAAACTGTTTATATTCTTTGACCATTTTTCAATTAGGGAATGCTTTGTATTATAAATGTGACTCAGTTCTCTATCTATGTGAGAAATGAGTCCTTTCAGAAAGACTTTGCTATAAAATTTCCCCCAAAATTTGTTATTTCCCTTCTAATCTTGGTTGCATTGGTTTTATTTGTAGAAAACCTTTTTAATTTAATGTAATCAAAATTATCAATTTCATTTTTCTTTAACTTGTTTGATCACAAATTTTTCCCTTATTCATAATTCTGACAGGTAAACTTTCCCATGTTCCCCAATTTATTTATGGTATCACCCTTTATTTCTAGGTAAAGTATCCATTTTGACCTTATTCTGATGTAGGGTGTGAGATGTTGGTCTATACCTAGTTTCTGCAATACTGTTTTCTAGTTTTCCCAGCAGTTTTTTGTTAAATAAAATTCTTTCCCCCAAAGCTTGGATCTTTAGTTTTATCGAACACTCACTTGCTATGGTCATTAGCTATTGTGCTGATTACTTCCTTATTAATTAACCTATTCCACTGAACCACTACTCAGTATCTTAGTCAGTACCAGATTATTCTGGCGATTACTGTTTTATAGTATAGTTTGAAATCTGATGTAACAAGGCTTCCTTTCTTCATATTTTTTAATTAATTCTCTTGATAGTCTTGGCCTTTTTTAATTCCACATGAATTTTATTGTCATTTTTTCTAGCTCTAAGAAATAATTTTTGAGTAGTTTGATTGGTATGGCCCTGAACAGATAAGTTAACTTAGGTAGGATTGCCATTTTTATTATTCCCAATTACAAACACAATGATATGCAATAGAAGCTTCTGTTTGGAAGGACACTCAATTCAAAACCATCTTTAGGGAAAATGATGATGATTATGCTGTGGAAGGATCCCTAAAAAAACTTACATTTTTTCTTTTTTTCTTGTTTTTTTTTTAAACCTTTACCTTCTTTTTTAGATACTAAGTAAGAACTAGGCAATAGGGTGTAAGTGACTTGCCCAGGGTCACACAGCTGGGAAGTGTCTGAGGCCAAATTTGAACCCAGGACCTCCCATTCTCTATCCACTGAGCCATCTAGTGACTCTGGACTTAATTTCTTTAAAATTCTAAGATTTCCAAGGTGTGTTCTCCTGACCACACTGTGAGATAGCTATAGTGTGTAAGTGAGTGACTAAGTAAGCCCATACTAGACACCAGGAGACACTGTGCTTAAAGCAGTTTACAAATATCTCATTTGGTCCTCACAAGAACCCTTGGAGTGAATGCTATTATTGTCCTCATTTTATCATTGAGGAAATTGAGTGAAATAGAGATTAAGTGACTTGCTCAAGGTCACACTATTTGTAAATTTCTGAAGGTGGATTCAAACTTGGGTCTTCCTGGCTCTAGACCCAGCACTCCATTCCCGGTGGGACCCAGATGCTCTAAGTATCAGCACCTTCACTTTACAGTTAAGGAGAGAATAAGGAGAAGACTGAGATCCTGAATCCGGGATTCCTGACTCCAAGCCCAGTGATCTTCTCACTTCAACATCCTCCCTACGTGGCAGCAGGTATTGAGCCACTGCCTCCTCGGAGACCCAGGAGATCTGCTCTAGACTCTCCTGAGTGGCTGCTCCTGCAGGGGGGGGAATCTCCGGAGTCCTCAGCAAAGCCAGTTAGAAAGAATGTGAGCTCTTTGAGACAAAGGACCCAGGACCTCCCGCTGCCTCCCCAGAGCCCGGAGGGGCCCAGGATGTAGGCAGATCTGTCTGGGGACCCGTGAGGTTGAGAATTTACCATCGATGTGGTTTCCTGAGTCGACTCTGCTTTTCTGTTTTAAGTCATTTACCTATTTTCCTACAGAGAGGTACCAAGACACGATGATGGAAGCGAGACCTCCTGGGTTCAAGTTCCACCTCCAACACACCTAGGCTATATCTCCCTGGGGAGGTCACTTAACTTTTCTGTGCTTCAGGTAACTCTCTAAGAGTGTCATTCACAGAAAAGTTGTTCATCTTCTTTCAATTAATCAATTAACAAGCATTAAAAAAAAAAAACAAAAAACCTTGCCTTCTGTCCCAGTAAGAACTCTAAGACAGAAGGGCAAGGGCTTGGCACTTGGGATTAAGTGACTTGCTCAGGATCACACAGCTAGAAAGTACCTGAAACCACATTTGAACCTGACTCTCTATCCACCATACAGAGGAAGTTGGTGATGTCAGTGGTGTCAAAATTAGAAAAAACAGAATGATAGCTGAGGTTGTCCAGAAAGGGAACCAGATTCATCTTTTCTCACCCCATTTCCACCAGGAAATAAAGAAAAACAAAACCTAGCTGCCCCAACAAGCATTTGTTTATTTTATTTTATTTTTCAAAATTACAGGTAAATAGAATTTTTTAAAAAACTCTTACCTTCCGTCTTGGAGTCAATACCGTGTATTGGCTCTTTGGTGGAAGAGAGATAAGGGTAGGCAATGGGGGTTAAGGGACTTGCCCAGGGTCACACAGCTGGGAAGTGTCTGAGGGCAGATTCGAACCCAGGACCTCCCATCTCTAGGCCTGGCTCTCAATCCACTGAGCTACTCAGCTGCCCCCCAAAACGTTTTTTCTTGATAGAATCAAGTGCCATGACAGTCTTTGGAATTATTATGTCACGGGCAGTGGTTGATTTCACTGACAAATGGTTTCTGTTTCTGTTTCTGTAACAAGCTGTTCGATGAGATACTTAAATTCATCTTGCTTTTTAACTCTTCCTTGAATTACCCCATTTTTCCAGATGAGGGACCTGAAGTCCAGAGAGGACCTCAAAATTTGAGAGGATGTCATAGGGCTAGTCACCGACAAGAGACAAAACTAGAATCCAGCTGTCCTGGGCTCTAGTTCTTGCCCCTATAACCTGACCTTCTCTATTCATTAAAGCAGATCTCCTAAAGGAAGATCACACTTTCCCAATGGGAGTTAGTCTATATGCTTGAATGTTTTATAACTATAGAAATATTCTTGAATTCAGATAGAACTTCCCCCCTAAATTAGTCCAGAGTAGAGAGGTATTCCGGGTCAGCAGATTAAACCATTAAACTCTAAAGTCTCCCCTGGGGATAGAGAAAGTGACATTTCTCTCTGCACAAGAAGTTCCATTTCCTCCTTCTCTCTTTCTGTCTCTCTCTGGGGATTATGACTCAGATAGCATGGGTGAGGTTGCACTGAGGAAGTTGGTGATGCCAATGCTGTCAAAATCAGAAAAACAGAATGATAGCTGAGGTTGTCCAGAAAAGATACCAGATTTACCTTTTCTCACCCCATTCCCACCAAGAAATAAAGAAAAACAAAATCCAAATTACAAACATTTATTCAGTCAACATTAAATATATACATATACATGTACATATATATATATATCTCCATCTCCTTTTTGTCAGGAAATAGTTCATTCAATGCAATGAACTGCCATGATTCCGGGGGACTTGTGGTATGTACATTGCATTGATCAATGTTCTTTCAAAGTTGTTTGCCTTTATAATAACATTACTGTATAAATTATTCTTTTCATTCTGCCCACTTTATTCGGCATTAATTCATCCAAGTCTTCTCAGATTTTTCTAAAAAGCCATTCCCTTCATCATTTCTTACAGCATAATAGTTTTCCATCACATTTATGTACCATAACTTGTTCAGCCATTCCCTAATTGATGGGCATTCCCTCAGATTCCAATTCTTGGCCACTACAAAGAGAGCAGCTATAAATATTTTTGTTCATATAGGTCTCTTTCCTTTTTTTATAAACTCTGTAGAGTATAGAAATAATGTAGGCATTACTGAGCTAAAGGGTATACACAGTTTAATAACCTTTTAGGCATAATTCTAAATTGCTTTCCAGAATAACTGAGCCAGTTCACAGTTCCATCAACAGTGCATTAATGTACCTGTTTCCCCACAGCCCCTCCAGCATCTGTCATTTTCTTTCTTTCTTCCTTGCTTTCTTTCTTTCTTTCTTTCTTTCTTTCTTTCTTTCTTTCTTTCTTTCTTTCTTTTCTCTCTCTCTCTCTCTCTCTCTCTCTCTCTC
>NW_025384986.1:0-9381 GCF_016433145.1 Gracilinanus agilis
TATATATATATATATTTAAAACCTCAGATCAAAGGAAATATCTACCTCTTGGAGAATGGCTAAACAAATCATATATGTGTATATAAATATAATAGAATAGTTTTATGCCAGAAGAAGTAACAGAACTAGCAGTTTCAGAGGAAATTGTGATAACCTTTCTGATCTGTTGCAGTAAACTGAACTAGAAGAATAATTTACAAAATTACATTAGAGATAGAAACAACTTTGAAAGACTTTAGAATTCTAATTAATGAAATAATAAACCATGAGTTCAGAGAACTGAAAATGAATCAGACTAGCTACCTTCTGCCAGAAAGGTGATGGACTTAAAAATCCATAATGAGACATGCATATTTGGGCAAAGATGATGGGGGAATTTGTTTTTCTGAAACATATGTATCTGTTCTGGGAGTTTTAAAAAATTGTTCTCTTGGGTGGGGCAGTGTGTAGGAAAGATAATAAAAAATACATATACACTTTAAAAATTATTTATTTTAATCCTTTACTTTTTGTCCTGGTAACAACTCTAAGACAGAAAGGGAAGGGCTAGGCAAATGGGAGTTAAATGACTTGTCCAGAGAGACACACAGCTAGGAAGTGTCTGAGATAAGCTTCAAATCCAGAGCCTCACAACCTTAGGCTTGTTACTCTGTTCACTTTGCCACTTAGCTGCCCCTCATATACAGTTTTAAAAAAAAGTTATTTTCCTTCAGCATAGATCTGACTATGTCACTTCCCTACTCACATTCCAGTGTTTTCCTATTGCCTCTAAGATGAAATATCAACTCTTCTTTTTCACTTTTAAAGCCTTCTATAACCCTGGCTCCATTGTACAATTACAACTCTGTGGTCCAGCCAAACTGACCTTCTTTTTGTTCTTCATAATGTGTCTGTTCTCTATTTCCCATCTCCTCTCTTGGAGTTTTTGAGTTTGCAGTTCCCCATATCTGAAATACACTCCTTAGGCACCTCAGCATGCAGCTTAAGCACCATTTTTCTACATGAATCTTTTTCTAATACTCTCAAACGTTGGTTCCTTCCTTTCCAAATGGTTTTTTTAACTAATAACTTGCATTTATTCTCTCTGTACTTATAACCAATAGGTCAGAATCTATTTGCATAAGGTTGTTGGTGGAGAATGACATTATTCAATGATCAGGCTTTTGTGATGGGAAGAGCTGGCAAAAGTTTGAAAGAAGAAATATCTTGGGTCTTCTGGCTTTCAGCTTTGCCAAAAAAGACAATTGGTTCCAGATTCTCTTCAGGTCCCTGAAGGGAGAAAAAGACTCTTCAAAGAAGCCTATGAGTCTCTCTTCTGAGACTTCAACTCTGATCCTCATCAGGAATGAAGCACTGAATAATTCATCTCCAATTAATCTCCACCAATGAAGAAAGTCTTATGTAAGTAGGTTTTGAGCCAAGGGTACATACTTATTCTGCATTTGCTTAACATGTGTAATTATTATCTTCCTATTGGAATGTAACTTCTTTAAGAGTAAGTATTATTTCATTCTTTTTGTTTGTGTTTCTAGTAGCTAACAGAGTGCCTAACTTACAGCAAGTTCAATAAAATGATTATTGATTTGTTGATTGATACAGAGCCTTTCTGAGTCAGGAAGATCTGGCTTCAAGGCTCCCTCTGACACACACATTGGCTATGTGTTGGCTTAGTGATAACCTCTCTCAGTGACTGATAGACAGATTTACATTGATAGAGAGAAAATCTCTTCCACTACACTAATGACATTACCCTTCTCCTCTCAAAAAGTACATGGCCCTAAAATTTTTGAAGTGAGAAATAGGAAAGTGATTGAATTTGATAAAGAATTCTCCTCCTCCTGAACTAAAAAGTCCCAATCGATCAGATTAATCAATTGACAAGTGTTTACTGAGAATTTACTAGAGAAGAAAATGGCAAACCACTCTAGAACCTTTGCCAAGAAAACCCCAAATGGGGTCATGAAGAGTGACACAAACTATGAATGAACAACAAAATTTACCAAACACCTGCTCTGAACTCAGCACACTGTACTGTTAGAGAGAAAAAAGTTCTTGCTTTCAGAGAGCTCAGTGTATAATGGAGGGTATAAGACTCCACTCAAGAGACCAGAGAAATAGAATCATAGGATTTTAGAACTAGGCTTTAGAACTTTTGAGGGCAATCTAGCCCAAACCCAGCAGACACATAAATGCCTTCTACTTTTTGGTAAGTAATCATCTAGCTTTTGATTAAATACTTCCAGTGACAGTGACATCACCTTTCAAGACAGCCCTATCTACTGTTAGGCAGCAGACCTTTTAAAATTCCCCCTTATCCCAAGCTAAAGTCTTTCTTCCTTAACTTTTCATGATAATAAGTTTCTAAAGGTTTGACCAATATATGAAATGGAACTTGTTTTGTGTGGCATGAGTAGTGAATGTAGCATTTCCAAGAAATTAAATATAATGGAAAAAATATTGGTTTTGGAGTCAGAACTTAGGTTCAAAATCCAACTCTGATGCTTTTCTGTGTAATCCTGGGCAAGTCACTTAAACTTCTGGTCCTCAGTTTCCTCATTTGTAAAATGAGGACATTGGATTCAAGGGTTTTTCCTATACTTGATCCTGTGGCTGACTTCTATAAAGCATTTTAAGATTTACAAGTCACTTAACACACATTATCTCATTTGATCCTCATGATGACCCTGTGAGATGGTGGTATTATTGTCTCTATTTTATAGATAAGGAGAATGAGGCTAAGAGACATTAAATGACTTCAGGTCCAGTACTTTAACAATTTTAGTGCACTAGAGATGGGACTTAAACTGAGGTGAAGGCAAGGTAGTCCTGGATGGAATCCTTCTATTTTAGAAAAGAGGGGTAAGGGCAACAACATAATCAAAAGTACAGGGATAGGACAAGGCAGAATATATTTGGGAACAGATAGTTTGTAGGGAAGTAGAGGTTAGAATTAAGGATCAGAGTGGGGAAAAGTGTGCAGTACTTTCCTTAGCAAAGAGACCTGTAGGAATCCTGAGATGATCTGTGTTTTGTGAAAGATTGTGGCTGTCCAGGCTTTCCAGCCACTGGCATAAATGTGGATCCTTAAATCTCTCACCTTGACCATTACAAAGAACCATTCTTGGGAACCTGGATTCAACTCTGATACTAGCCAGGTGACCACTGCCAGATCACTTGGTCTCTCTGGGAGCCTCAGGTTCCTCATCAGTAAAATGGGGGAAAATACTCATCAAGTCATCAATCTTGTAGGGTTATTATGAGGAATAACATTAAAGTAATATAAGTATAAATATAAGCTGTTATTAAATTCTGTCTTCTAATGACTGCCTCCACATCGACCAGAATTTAAAATTTTTTTTTTAATTGCAGTCCGATCATTTCAGTTCTTTCCCCAGTTGTTCCCCTTTAAATTACAGTTTGGTAACAGGACAAGTATTGTAAGATGGTCATGAAGAGGTTTAAGATTGTTGAAGTGAATTAACTAATATCCAAGCCAAAGAAAGAGAACACACCTGGCTCATCACAGACTGTCTCCAATTAATTAATTCCACAGCCACTTATTAAGAAATCTAATGCATGCAGGGACCAAATTTGGGAGTCATAAAAATATAACTAAAGTCCAATCTTGGCCCTTGGAGGGGTTTACAAAATGCAACCCATTTGCTATGCACAAAAACTTTAAACCAGATTAGAATAGAATAAGTACAAATCTTTTTGATATCCAAAGAGGAAAAGGTTATCTCCAAATTTGGAGGGATATAAGGAGACTTCTAAGAAATGGGCTTTTAGAGGATGGGTAGAATTTCAAAAAGTAGAGATAATAAATGGGTGAGTGAGGAAGGTTGCCAGTCTATTTCCCACAAGACTCAGGGATGTGGGGAGGTGGTGTTACACAAGATGTGGTCCTTGCCTTTAGGGAGCTTCCAATTAAATTGTAAAGAAAAGACTGGCAAAATTCTCATAATAGTAGCTAACTAATATATAATGCTTATGGGTTATGAAGTACTTCACATAACATTTTCTTAATAGCCTCTGAGGAGAAAGAACCAAGATTATTGTCTCCATTTCCCAGATGTATAAACTGAGACTCAGAAAGGAGAATGTACTTTTAAAAAGTTTTTTCTATCAATTTTTTTATAATTTTCTATCACCTATTTTTCTATAATTTCTTTTAAAATTTTATATTTTTTTCCAAATACATGTAAAAACAATTTCCAACATTTTAAAAAGAGTTTTGAATCTTGGATTCTCTCCCTCCCTCCCCCAACCAGATGATAAACATTCTCATATAGATTTTACATGTGCAATCATGTAAAAAATTATTCCATATGAATCCTTTTGTATCACAATAATTTCTGAAACAATTCTCCTCCCAGATCTCCAACCCCCTCTCTTAAAATTTAACTCTCCTTTATAACAAGGAAATATAGTAAAAATAGCCCAGTTTGACAGTATATACGCCATTCTACCCTAGGGATGCCCTGCCTCTCTTCCTGATCTCTTTCTGCTACACTACAGAGAACCAGCTCAAGTAAAAGAAAGTAAAAGCCTAAGGTCTTTGAGAACAGGACCTGGTCTGCTTTTGCCTTTGTATCCTTTCCTAGCACAAAGACTTATAGGAGAATACTCAATAAATATTTGCTGAACTAAACTGAATGGTGAAAGTAGTCATTTCAAGTTATTTTCCTTGTGGGAGTCAAAGAGCCCTTTCTGATAACTTAGAGAAAAAACTGTGCTACTATGCTGAGAAAAAAAAAAGATTGTTATTTATTATTATGATTATTATTAGAGATTATTGCATTTTTGTGTCATTCTATGGATGAATGATGTCTGCACTTTGGGAACATGGTCATGGGGGAAATGGTCCTGGAAATTGCTGTGTTTCTTCCTACCTTCACATCCTTGGTGAAACTTAGAACTAATTGGATAAGTTCTAGTTAGTCCTTAAGGGATCCCAAGTACTCAATATCATGAGACGTCATGATATTGGCACTGGTTTTATATCCTCAATGGTATGCTGACCACACTAACTTCTTTAACCTTCCAAGCAGCATGGGACTAGAAATATTTGAAGGGAGACTTGAGTATTACCAGAACTCAGTGGGAAATCCTCATGGGACAGGATCAGCAAGATAAACTGTAGGCTGCTTAATCAAATTGTTAGTCAGTTCCCCTTACATCTATATATGGCTTTTTGTCTTTGTAAAAGTCCCGTCAGAGGCATTGATACCAATGTGTAAGAGCAGGTATTATTATCTTCATTTTAAACAAGAAGAAACAGAGGTTCGAAGTGATTTAACAAAAGCTACATTAATGTCATAAAAGGCAGGTGGCAAAACTAGGAGCTGTCAGGGAGGTTGCAGGGAGGCAGATTTAAATTCAGTAAATGAAAATGGTATAGTGGAGTGGTGATTGAATTAGGAGGCAGAAGATATGTGGTCAAATTCCAGCTCTGCTGCTTATTGGTTTGGGGGCAAGTCATTTCATTTAACCTCTTGGAGTCTGTTTTCTCACTTATAAAATGAATATCTTCCAGCTCTAATCCTATGATTCTATGCAAAACTTTCTACTTATGAAAACTACCAATGTTGAATGAGCTACCTTAGGATTTAAGTTTCTGATCACTAGGAGGTTTTAAGCAGAAGCTGGATGACTGGAATGTCAAGGATGTTGTAGAGGGGAATCCCATTCAGGTATGGATTATCAAATCATTAGACTTAAAGTTGGAAGGGACTTTAGAGATTATCTCTCCACATTTACAGATAAGAAAACAGAAGCCCAGAATAGTAAGCAGCAGGGTCAGGATTTTGAACCCAGATCTTATGATTCAAAATCCAGTTATCTTTCCAATCATAGGGGGTTGGACTGGATGTTCTCTAAGGTCTCTTCCAGTTCAGAAATGCTATGATCCCATCATTTAATTCTTAACTCTAGGTTAACTGAAAAACAAAACCGATTTAGAGGAGAGAGAGAGAGAGAGAGGCAGAGAGAGAGAGAGAGTGTGTGTGTGTGTGTGGTGTTTGGCTAAAGTTTGTGCTTAGACATAGTATTGATGCCTTGAGGGAGTTAGCTCCACAGCAAGAGTCTCTTTCTACACAGAGCACAGGCAGCACTAACAACCTTTTTGGTGTTGCCTCATCCTATCCTAACTAACCTATACTGAATATAAGTGTTAAGAAGATGTTTTTCTATTTTAAAACATAAAACCTTAGGACTGAGAAGGAGTTCAAGATCATCTTGTCCAATTCTCTAATGGGGAAACCGAGGCCCAGAGGGAGTATTTCGGGAACTGGCCAGAGTTTTTAAAAAAGGGAATCAGCGACATTCCTTTTGTTTTTGCTGATCTTAGGTATATGGAAAACTAAGTTAGGTCTTCAAGCACACCCAAACTCCTCATCATTGATCCCCTCTTTGATTTTTGCCTTCCAAAACTATCCCTGCTTTTTTCTCCTCTTAGATATGGGTCAGAAACAAGCCTTGGAAGATTTTGTGAATGAAGAACTCAAACATTTCCTTTGAGATTATATTTTTCTTACTGAAAAATGTGCTTGTTTTAGCATCAATCATCTTGGCCTTTGTTGTGTCGACAACTTGTCCTGTTAGAGGATCTGTGCTGTTATTACCAGTTTGTTTATCATTGGATTTATTTCTCCTATAAGCAAATGTGTTCACAACATTCCATCAGAGAATCTTCCTAATTGTCACATAAATGTCATCTTATGTAAATTGAATATCTATCCTCAGGAAAGGGATTTAAGATCATAAACAACTTTCTGTCTCAGAGACTGCCCTTCCCATCGCAGTTCACAAATCTTTCCTCCCTCTAAGGGAGGGGAGTTCTTTTCGAATTACTGGATCATCTTGAGGTGTAGCCAAAAGGGGAAGGAAAGAAAGTTGTGTTTTGGTGTCCTGAGAGGCTCAGAGCCTTCGTGTTGGGGGCGGGGAAGCATTCTCATCCCCACACAGTGGGTGTGAGCTGGTTGTGGTGGGGTGGGGGATGCAGGAGCAGGTTGTGGGGCCCTGCGGCCCCCATTAATAACAGTTCTTCCTAGAGGGAAGGGGAAGGGAGACTCGCAGGCCGGCAAGGGTGGGTGTGGCTAGGCAGATACTGGAAGCGCCACGGCTTTCATCCACAAACAGACTGGCAGGCGAACAGCCCTTGGAGCTCTTCTAGAAAACAGCCAGCGACTGAAGTGCATTGTTTGTGCACTACAAGGTCAAGTCTGGAAGCAGAGAAGGTGGCTCTGGAGAGGAGGAGGGAAGCAGAGAGTTGGGGGGGAGGGAGAGAAAGAGGAGGTGGGGGCGGGAGACGGGATAGGGACATCCAGTTTCCTTTTAAAGAGCACACACTTAGAAGTTGCCTTTTTTTTTTTTAACCCTTTAGGGGGTTGGGATTGGGGGTTGGGGAGAAGCGGGATGGGGTGAGCAAAGGGGCGGGGTCACACAAGGGCAACTGGAGCCGGGGCTCGGGAGATTCACGCCTCCCCACCCCCACCCCACCCCACCTCCCGCCCTCCGGATGTGAAACCCGGGAGCCGCAGCCGAAGGGGCTCCCCCACCCATTCGGTGCGCCTTCTCATCTTTTCTTCAGGTGCCCCCCAACTTCTTGCACTTCTCCCCCCCAAGAAGTTGGTGTCGGGGGGCTTGGATAGGAGCGCCCCCTCGGCGCTCTCTGGTGGCTGCTGCCGCCGCCGCCTCTTGTTGATTTCAGCGGCCTTTTTTAAAGCGCGGGGCTGCGGGTCCGGGGGCTTCCCGCGCCCGCCCACCGGGCGGGAGGGGGGAATCCAGCCCAGCCCCAGTGCCCGGCGTGTGTCCCCTCCGGTCTGAGCTGTGCAAAGAAACGTATTTTTGACGCAGGAAGAAATGGCAAATTTTAAGTACGTCATTAATATGGCGCCAAAAGATTTTTTTAAGTATAAGCTTTTTTTTTTTTTTTTTAAAGGTTGCGGGAAGGGAGGAGGGGGAGGGGCACCGCCCGGGCCGGGAGAGCCGCTGTGCGCGCGCGCGTGTCTGAAATAAAGTGCGCTGCTGTTGTGTGTATATATATGTGTGTGTATGTGTATGTGTGTTAGTGAAGATCATTGCGAAACTGACCTAATACAACTTGAACAGAGTGCGATCTGTCCGCTTTTCCCGGCGGCAACGGCAGAGAAGGAGGGAGGAAAGAGACTGGGGGAGACCCTCAGCCCCACTGGGGGCCCGGGAAAGAGGGAGGGAACGGCTACACTCACGCTACACAATACAGCACATATACACACTCCCAGGGATGGGGTTGTGCTACCTGGACTCGCTACAACCCTGGAGGGCGAGGTGGGGGGTGGGGGGCGGGGGGAGGAGAAAAATTCAGAGAGATCTGAGTGAATAAGGGGGGAAAAGTGGCTACTCCCCTTTCCTCCCCCCAACACTTTTTTTTCTAAAGAGATCACAAGGAAGTCTTGGTTTAAAAAGAAACAGAAACATACACAAGGGTGGTGAATCGTGCAGAGCTAGGATATCGCAGTTGGAAGCAAATTTTTTTTGGGGGGGGGTCGGATTCGCATCTATGGAGTTACTTTGTATCCACTCCTAAGCTGGAGGAGGTATCCAGAGGAGTCGGCGGGGTTCGGTCCCCAGCTGTGTTTGGGGGTCTCGCCGGCTGGTTTTATTTTTTGTTTTTGCAATGATAAGTGGCTGATGATCTTCCTGCTGCTGTCTCCATGCCCCCTCCCCCAAGGTGTTTTAATTTCGGGAGCATCCCTTTCTCCCTCCCCCCTGCCCTTCCTGTCCTCCTAACCTGAGGGGATATCAAGTCCCGAGGACGCCTCCCCGCAAGGTAAAACCGAACTGGAGCTGCTGTTGCTACTGCTGCTGCCGCCGCTGCTGCTGGTGAGCAGGGCTGGTGGGGATGGGGATGAATGGATGCGCGTCACAGCCATTCCAGGCTTTATTGTGGATTTATTTTATTTTTGCAGCGGATCTACTGTAGACTTCTCATTCCTCTCCTGTGTCTCTCCCTCTTCCTTGCTCTTCTTCGTCCTTGGGTCTCTCTTCTTTTCTTCTTTTTCTCCTTTCTGTCTCACCCCCTTTTTTTCCTCCATCTCATCTTTCTCCTCTAGTTCCATTCTCCTCTCTCTCTCTCTCTCTCTCTCTCTCTCTCTCTCTCTCTCTCTCTCAGAAGGAAGCTGGTGCGAGCGGGGGGGGGGGGGCGGTGGGGATGCACAGCATAGCGAGGGAGAGATTGCGCATGTTGGTCAGTCCTGTTTTAAAGAGTAC
This sequence comes from Gracilinanus agilis, assembly GCF_016433145.1. NCBI lineage: Eukaryota > Metazoa > Chordata > Mammalia > Didelphimorphia > Didelphidae > Gracilinanus > Gracilinanus agilis. The sequence continues at coordinate 9,253 of NW_025384986.1, forward strand.
TGTACCGGGAGGCAGAGAGGGGAGGCATGTAAACAACAACTTTTAGAAGGGTGAGCGTTTAAAACCTTCCTTATTAATGACTGCGGCAAATTCACCCCGGGGGCCGGGTCAGGGGACTGGGATGGGGTG
>NW_025384987.1:0-5962 GCF_016433145.1 Gracilinanus agilis
CATTATTTGTATATTTATTATGACATAATAATATATAACATTATATATTTTCTCCTTAATTACATGCAAAAACAATTATCAGCCTTCATTTTAAAAAGAATTTGAACAAAATTCTTCCCCTCCATCCCTTCATCCCTTTTTCACCTTCCCACACCCCAAGATGACAAACAATCTAATATAGATTTTACCTATGCAATAAAGTTTAACATTTCTCCATATAAGTCATTTTGTGGTAGAGAACTTATACAAAAAAATAAAGAAAGAAAGTGAAATATAGTATGTTTCGGTCTGCATTCAGACTCCATCAATTCCCACTCTGGAGTCAGATGGAATTCTTCATTATGAGCCTTTGGGGATTGTTTTTGATTATCGTATTGCTATTGTTCATCATACAATATTGCTGTTACTGTGTACAATGTCCTTCTGGTTCTGCTCACATCACTGTGCATCAGTTCATTTAGGTATTTCCAGGTTTTTCTGAAAGCATCCTTCTTATCATTTCTTAGAGCACAATAGTATTTCATTATAACTATATACCACAACTTGTTTAACTATTCCCCAAATGATAGACATCCCCTCAATTTTCACTTTTTTGCTAGTAGTTAATGTATTTTTCCACACTCATTGTCTCCCTACCTATTCAAAGAGGGAAGGTGTCTCTTTTCCACATTTTGACCTAGTTCTATTTTTTATTAAATTTATTTAAATGTGTTTCATAAGGATAGTTGACAGTCCCTGATATTTACCCCACTGGAGGGCACTAGGTATATGTATGCTTCAGTCAGCAAAGGGGCTGGGGAGAGTGAGGAATTGACTTGTCACAAGACTTTGGGTTAATTGCCTTGATTTCCTCCTTTTCCCAATCCTTCTAGCTCCAGACCTATGGCTCTTATAATCCATGGACCGAGCCCCTAATAGGATGCTTTATTAAATAGAAGTAAGGAAGACCCTGGGCATTTGGGAAACAAGAAGCAAGAAAAGTGATGAAGAAAGCAAAATATAATTTCCCATTTTACTATGCAATACTAAAATTTGAAGGGATTCCAGAGTTCCTTAGCTCTGACTCTTCTATGACATTTCAATCAGTGGTCAATCGGTGCCACATTTAGGTCTAGAAGGACTTCAGAGACCAAAAAATTAAGTCCCTTTTAGAAAGGAGGAAACAGGCTCATGCAGGTTAAGGGACTGATCCAAAGTCACATAGAGAGTAAGTAGAAGAACTCAGTGGATAGAGTGCTGGACCTGGAGTCAGTAAGACTCAGTTCCCTGCAAGTTTCAGACACTTATTAGTTGTGCGACCTTGGTTAAGTCACTTAATCCAATTTGCCTCAGTTTCCTCATCTGTAAAATGAGTTAGAGAAGCAAAAGGCAAAATACTCCAATGTCTTTGTCAAGAAAACTCCAAATGGGATCACAAAGAGTCAGATATGACTGAAACAACAAACTAACCACTATACCTGAGTTCATGATTCCAATGTCTGTAATGCTTTCCTTACCCCTCTTCACTTATGAAATGAATGGTTCACCTAAAAACAAAACAAAACAAAACAATGAAAAAGCAAAGAAATCAGGTCCTGTGATTTCCAGTTCAGTTCTCATTGTACTCTACTGCCTCCTTTGTTCAGCCTGTGCTCAAAAATCTCCAGGCATCTTCTGCAGGATGTAAACTTCTCTAGGACAGGCACCATTTCCTTTTTGCCTTCATATCCCCAGAAACCTGGACAGGGCCTGGTCTATTTTAGGCATGGAAAAAACACTGGTTGATTGATGGAAGTTCATCCTTAAATGTAGCTAAAATAGTCTTCTCTGCATTATCCTTCCAGGGGTCCTCTGGACTGCTTCAGTTACCTGCAGAGAATTTCAACTGTACTTAGTTCTCTAAATCAATATTTGGCTCCGAGAATATTAAAGCTCAAAGATGCCACAGGGACAGAGACTGTATCTTTGATTTCATTGACATCAGGAATGTCCAAATGAGAAGAATGTCTATTGATGAAGGCTTAAAACTCTGAAGTTTGTTGTCTCAGAAAGTTGCCTTGAGTACTGCGAAGTTCAGGCGTTTACCCAGGCTTTGGTAGAATATGTTTCAGAGGTAGGACCTGAAATATGGTCTTCTTGACTTTGAGGTGAACTCTCTGTCACTCCTGGTCTCTCCGGCATAATAAGCATCAAAACCAACTTTTCCAACTTATTTGTTTAAAAATAATCCATAATCCTTTTTTCTCTATCAGAATAATTTCCCAATATGCCACCACCATGGGTCTTTCTTTATATTAAAGCATTGAGTCAAACTCAAATGGCCAACTAACTGCATTTAACAGAATATAATAGCATATAACAAAACAGGTGGCAGACTTCACCCATGGTGATTCTACCATGTACTTCCTGTGCAGTGTTTTGAACCTGCTCAAGGTCATGGGGAACAGGGGGTTAAAGGCAAATACCAAAGATCTGATTGGCTACTCTCACTAAATCCAAATATACCAAAGGTATAAATAATTCATTTATTCAATAGAAATTACATGGTGTAGTTGGAAGAGTTTTTGAATAATTTAAATAATTTTGATTGAAAATGAATATAACTCCCAATTTATAATACTTCATGGTTTACAAAGTGCTCTCTACAATAGTCTTGTGAAGTAGGTGGAACAAATATTGGTAGTCCCTTTTAATTGATGAGGAAACGGATGCCTGCAAAGTAATGTTCTCCAAATTATACATTTAGAAAATAGTAGAGCAGGAATTTGAACCCAGATTCTATAATTACAAATTCAGAATGAACAAATATATTTTATTCTGAGTAGATACTATCTAGATTTTACTGAGAGCAACCAGACAGCCCTTTGATATATTTCTCTGGCCTCTTTCTCCATGATTTCAATCTGGTCTCTCCCTAAGGGTCATTGCCTCTCCCTATGTTTAATTGGGCAGGATGCTCTATTCCACTCTGCCCACTTATTCCCAAACTCTGATGTCTCCTTATCACCTGTAGGATTAAGTACAAACCTTTCTGGCATTTAGCAACATTTAAAACTTGGATTAGCTCTTCTTTTCTAGGCTTCTTGTTCTTGTTATTCAGCTCTTTTTGATTCTTTGTGACCCCTTGGTCAGGTTTGGGGGGAGGGATTTTTAAGCTTGAAGTGATTTGCTATTTCCTTTTGCATCTCATTTTATAAATGAAGAAACTGAAACAGAGGATTAAGTGACTTGCCCAGGGTCATCCAGCAAACAAGTGTCTAGGGCAGATTTGAACTCAGGATGATGAGTCTTCCTGCCTTGAGACCTGGTGCTCTATCCATTTTGCCATCTAGAGTTCAGCCAAACCAGCTGTTTTGCTGTTCTTCATACACTCCAGGCAATCCGTTTCCCCATGCTATATCTTTGACCAAGGAGTCCCCTATGCTTTGTATATTCCTTTCTCACCTCCATTTCCTAGAAGCCCTAGTTTCTTTCTACATGATGTCCTTCTATGCTTCAGCTGCTGGTGATTCCCTTAAATATTACCTTGCAATTTATTTTATATACAATTTTCCTTTTGAAATAATGTAAGACCCATAAATGGAGGAACTGTTTCTTTTATTTCTCTGCCTCTAGCTTCTATTATGGTGATTAGCACAGAGCAGCTTATTAAAATTCTTATTAATCATTGATATATGACCCCTGTCACCTATGTAGCCCATTAATTAGCACTATGTCCTTCTTCATATTACATCTTGCTTACTCTAGAGGTTTTTGATTTAGAATTACGGATTCATCAGAGGAGAGAGCTATGGGTAAGGAAACTCTCCCTATCAATGAAGTTCAAGGATTGTTCTGCAATCTTAGAGAGTTATGTTGGGCACTGAGAAGTTAAATGAGTTACCTAGAGTCACACAATCAGTTGGTGGAAGATCTGAGATTTGCACTAAGGTCTTCCTGTCTTTTAGGCTTTCTTTCTCCACTACACCAAGCTGTTTCTCCTCTTCATATAATATCTATATCACTTACATACCAATGTATATGGTGATAGCCATACATTTCTTGGTGAATCTAAGCTTCTTGAAAGCTGATAAAGGTTTCCTTCTTCTCTTTGCATCCCCAGTGCCTAGCACAGTGACTACCATGAAGTAGTAGCTTAATAAATGCTTCCTGAATTTAATAAAATAATCTCATTGATAATTAAAATTTACAGAGTGGTATAAAAAGCAGCTTGCCTAGGGTATCTCATTTGATCAGCAGCTGTAGGCTATATTGGATTGCAGCTGCATCATGGCTTATTGTCTGAGCTCATAGACTTACTGTCATAGCTAAGATAGAAAGGGAAACCAAGTCAGCCATTGACCATGCTGAGCCAGAGTAGGGGTGAGAAAGGCTTACAGGGGTTCTTAACTTTTTTAGTCACATATACCTCCTCTTTGGCAGCTTAGAGAAACCAATGGACCCCTTCTCTGAATTGCATTTTTAAATGTGTAAAATGAAATATAGTGAACTAGCAGGGAACCCAATCATATTGAGATAAAGTTAATAAAATTTTTTTAAAATTGATCAACTCCAGTTTAAGGATACCTGCCATAAAAAAAGAGGTGTGGGGGAGAAAAATTGAGTAAGACAATTGACAACCTGACTTTCTTTGTCTCCTGAATTTACATTGACCTCTCCACTCTCCCCAGCTGAAACCTATGTTCTTCCTATAAGTTTCCTACTTCCATCGAAACTTTTATATTTCAGAGACCTAATGAAATAATGGTGCCAGGCCAGTTAGACCTTTTGGTTTATACTTGCTTGCATCCCTAGTTGAAGCCTGGTCTTCCCCCAGAATGGGATTTTCCCAACTTAGCCTCATTTTTCTTCTCACCAGTGTTTGTTGGCTCTGACTTCAGGTGGGATAGGTCAGTATTTCTGCATCCCTGAATAGATGTTCTACAGCTGATGATGGTAGAGCAATTTGTGGTATGCAAGTCCTCAATCAGGACCTCTACATGCTTCAGCAACCTCTGAGGAACTGACTACCTAATTTTTTGCCTAATATTTGATATTTGCCAAAATGCTGACTCAGAAAGCCTTGAAGTCAATGGCCTTGTCCCTCCAATATCATCTGGAATATTCAAGATTTTTTCTACAGGAGAGGCAGTGAAACTTCTAGAATTTCCATCCTGGGATAATGTTCATTGTTCTCCAATCTCTCTCCTCTTAAGGTATTCCTTAGAACCCAGACTAAGATGTTCTGTGGAGTAGGACAGAGTCTTGGGTCATTGCTTAACTCATAGGACACAGCCTTTATTATAATGTGAAGAGATAATCGAGGAGTCAGTGAGACATTAGGCAGCTTCTTATGTCCAGACCTGATAACCATATATTCCCAAGTTCTAATAGATATTTAAGGATGAAGCTCTGAAAAACACTCTGGGGTGGAAGTCTCAGGCAGGTGCAGTATCTGAGTTGTAGCATAAGGCTGTCTCATGAAGGATCCATTATTATAGGTTCATCTAACACTGAAAGATTAATCTTCAGGTCAGCAGGAAAGTGCCAAAAGTGGTCCTACCAAACATCGTGTTCAAAGAGAGAGGAAATAAGCACACATATAACTGTAATAACAATAGCAAAATTATATGGAATATATATGTACATATATATAAATTATATATTATAGTTGTAGTTGGCATTTCTATAGCTTTCTTTAAAAAAACTGAGATTAACAAACACCAAATAAAACAATCATTTCCTTATACATAATGGAATAGAAAAAAGAGATTTGAATATGAAACCACAAATTTCTAAAAGGCTGATTCTGTTCTCTATGATTATTTCTGGCCTTCCTTTGTTTTCTTCTGTGATTTAAAAATGCTTCAATGAATCTCTTCTTTCCTTCTTTTCTTTTTCTTCCTTTCTTCCTTCCTTTCTTCCTTCCTTCCTTTCTTTCTCTCGCTCTTTCTCTCTCTCTCTTTCTTTCTTTCTTTCTTTCTTTCTTTCTTTCTTTCTTTCT
>NW_025384988.1:0-4087 GCF_016433145.1 Gracilinanus agilis
TATATAGATATAGATATAGATATATACACACATATACATATACCTATACACACACATTTATTCATTTATTTATATGTGTATATATATATGTATAGTTTTAAGCTTAAAATTATACTAAGACTTTTAGGACATCCTATCACTGATAGTATACCTTTTATACTTGTATTAATGTATAGGATGGCTTTGGGGATCCGCTGTATATCACAGACATACAGTGAATCCTTTATACTTGTTATTATATATAGGAAGATTTTTGGAACACCCTGTATATTACAGATATCCAGACCCTTATTATAGATGACTTCCATCTCCATTGACAATTTTCCTTCGTATCTTTAACTGTACCGATTTTATTCGTTAACGGCACTTTGCACGTCTCCGGGGAAGCAAAGCCCACTTTCCTGCCTTTCGGGGAGTCCAGCAGCGGTTCCCTCCCACTCATGCAGTCCCAAGGTTCGCCTTTTTCCCCCCGGGCACCTTCTCCTCTCAGCAGAGGACGCCAGACAATCCCGCCTCCACCGCCACCCAACGTTGGCAAAAGCAGCCTCGGGGTGTTTTAGGGCAAAAGGAGGCAAGCTCGGGGCTTTAACTTCTCTGGGCTTCAGTATCCTCTGCAAAATGCGGGAATTGGTCTAGATGATCCCTTCTAGTTCTAGATATAAGCTACGATGACAGGAACCCATCCTGCACCACTGCAGCCCAGTTCCACGCGCGTATGCACGCACACGACCGCACGCACGTTCGCCCGATGCCCCACTGGGAGACTCAAAGCGGAATTCGATTGGGGGAGGAGCGTGAGGCGCCTGCCCGGTGCAGTATTGGAAGGGTTCGGACGTTGGAACGTTTCCGGAGGGGTTGACTCGTCCGGAGCTGGGCCGGCTCGTGCTGGATACGGAGCAGCCAGTTCGAGGCTCCGCCCCAGAGCATATACAGGCGTGATTAGGGAGGCCTTGGCTCTACTCTCAGTCTAGAGCTTGGCGCAGGGAGGACAGCAAGCGCTATGTCTGCTTCCCGGGTACCAGAAGTCCATGAGCTGTTGGAGAAGGCTCGGAAGGTCTTCCAGAAGGAGTTCGGGTCCGAGCCCACAGTGGCCGTGTCTGCGCCTGGCCGGGTCAACCTAATCGGGGAGCACACGGACTACAACGAGGGCCTGGTGCTGCCCATGGTGAGGGACCCGAAGCTCGGGGGTGGGAGGGTAGAACTTCACAGACCTCCCCGCCCCTAGGTTAAGGTCTTTTTTAAGGGAAACTGACGCGTCCATTTTACTGTAGCGAGGGAAAACGCTCCTTGTGCAAGGGAATTCCCTCCTTCTGCAGGGGAACACTTGCTCCTTGTACGAAGGAATGAGTTCTTCGTGCGAGGGAATGCGCTTTTTTTTTTGCGAGGGAACACTTGCTCCTTGTACGTGGCGGGAGTGGCAGGGGGAAAGCCACATGGGCGAGTAGTAGAGCCGGTTTACCGTCGTGACTTTTCCCCCTGTTAGTGGAAAGGAAGAAGGAAGAGTCACGGGGGAAAATAGAAATTTGCTGAGATAAAGTGTGTGCGTGGCTGCTGCTGCCCCGCTTTCCCCCAGGCTTTCAGTGAGTGCATTTCATTGGATTGCTTGCTCAAGGCCTTACAGGTAGCAGTTTTCAAAATCCCGAGGCTCGTTTTGGAGAGGGTAAGGCGAAATCCCATGGCAGACACCCTAGAGGTACTTCTTTTTTTAACCCTTAACTTCTGTCTTGGAGTCAATGCTGTGTATTGGCTCCTAGGCAGAAGAGTGGTAAGGGTAGGCAATAGGGGTCAAGTGACTTGTCCAGGGTCACACAGCTGGGAAGTGTCTGAGGCCAAATTTGAACCCAGGTCCTCCTGTCCCTGGGCCTGGCTCTCAATCCACTGACCACCTAGCTGCCCCCTCTAGAGGTACTTCTATAGAATAGACTATGAAAATTGAAAGCTGAAAGAAACTTGAGAACTTTTCCGGTGGCTCTTTTCTCTTACCTGAAAAAGGACCGGTAAAAAAAAAATTAAGCTTGAAAGGGACCTGAGAGAGTTTCTAGTGTGTATGTTTCCCCTCTTTTATCCAAGTCCCAGATATAGTTATGGCACAACCTAGGAAATCTCTGCCATCCAAGGCCATTCTGCTATCTCATTGCTGTTTAAATAGGTAGGTGGGGAGGTTCAAGGTTAGAGAGTCCATCTCTGGATTACTCTTCCCATTTAAGAGTTCTGGGCCCCTTTGCTGCTGTGTTCTCCCTGTGACCTCTTCTCCTCTACTTGGTGCTGGGAGCTCTGCTTCATGGGGCAGAGTCCAGGCCTGTGTTTATTGTAGTAGTTGGCCTCATCCCTGAAGACCCAGGGGTGGGGGGTGGGGAGATATTAGAACCCCCACTGTCAGTTCTGTGCTAACAATTTTTCTGGGACCCCTTTCCCCCAGCCCTTCCTAGGTAGCTATAGAGATCAGCTTCCATTTCAGAGTCCAGGGAACTGAGAATAGTTTTGGAGGGAAGGGGAGTCCAAGGCCTGGGCTCTGGAGATTGTCTGTCCTTGCTACTTCCAAGTTTTAAATGTTTGGGAAGGTCCTGATGGATACCACAGGGTAAGGCCTTTATATTCTTCCTCTCTCGTCAGGCTCTGGAGCTGGTGACAGTGCTGGTAGGAATTCCACGGTCTGATGGCCTCATCTGTCTCATAACAACCTCAGAGCATGCTGATGAGCCAAGGCGGGTAGAGTTCCCAGTGCCCACTGCAGAGCAGCCTTTGGAACCTGGGGTACCATGTTGGGCCAACTACATGAAGGGGGTGATACAACATTATCCAGGTATGGGGTTGGGAGGAAGGAGGAGAGGAGTTCCTCTGGACAACGACTATATTTTCCAGGAACTGCTGGATAAGAGTTGATTGGGAGGAATTGGTATCTTGGCCTGGTGGGGGTAACCTTCCTAGATATTGGGTCCCTCTATCCTTTAGGGATGTAGACCACAGGCATCCTTTTACGGGCCAGCCACCGCTACTTCCTAAGTAGGTCTCACTTTTGACCTCTTTGACCCAGGACCTCATTTCTCAGCTCCCTAATTTTCTTTCTAGTCACTGGTCCCATCCCAGGCTTCAGTGTGGTGGTGGCCAACTCACTGCCTCTCGGGGGTGGGCTGTCCAGTTCCGCGTCCCTGGAAGTGGCAACTTATACCTTCTTGCAGCAGCTTTGCCCAGGTAACTTGTCCAGGCCCCAGCCTCCCTGCCCTGGGTTGGGAATCTTTCCCTGAATCCTCTCCCCCCACCCCCATACACATACTTTGGAAATAAGTCTTCCCCTTACATCCTTCCACCTTGGCCCAACACTAAACAAGACCCCAAGGGCAACCTCCTTCCTTGCCCCCTTGCACTCAACTTCCCATTACAGTCCTCCCACTACACCCCACCTATGTACCATAGACTCTGGGGCAGCAATCGTGCGTGCCCAGGTGTGTCAGCGGGCAGAGAACAGCTTTGCAGGGGTGCCCTGTGGCATCATGGACCAGATCATCTCACTGTTTGGGCAGAAGGGCCACGCACTGCTCATTGATTGCAGGTCAGGGACTTTGTTCCTCTTCTCTACTCTATTCCTGGTCTCCTTGCTGCTTCTCTCATCCTGGTGTTCTCACCCAGTCCAGAAAGGGCACAAGGGTGACTTTTTCTTCCTGGGCCTCTGGGGGTGGATAGCACCCATCAAATGACATGAGATGCAGACCCTTATTCTTTTCTCTCTCCCCAGGACCCTAGAGAAATGCCCTGTGCCCATGTCAGACCCAGGGGTAGCTGTGCTCATCACCAATTCCAACGTCCGTCACTCATTGGGTTCCACCGAGTACCCTATCCGGCGACGGCAGTGTGAAGCAGCTGCCAAGGCACTGGGCAAGAAGAGCTTGCGGGAGTTAGATATGAAAGGTCTAGAGGGTAAGGGATCTGTAAATATTGTCTTGGAAATGAGTGGGGTAATAGGAGTAGCACTCAGGACGTTGTGTTTAAGAGAGAGAGATAGAGAAGGGGAAGAGGGAGGAGAGAGAGAAGGGGAAGGAAGGAGGGGAGGGAAAGAAAGAGAGAGAGAGAGAGAGAGAGAGAGAGAGAG
>NW_025384989.1:0-1928 GCF_016433145.1 Gracilinanus agilis
AAAGAGGGAGCAGAAGAAGGAGAGAGAAAGATGGAAAATGAGAGGCAGGGAAGGAGGGATGCAAGGAGGAAGGGAGGGAGAGATGCAAGGAGGAAGGGAGGGAGAGAAGAAGGAGGAGGAGGAAGGAAGAAGAAAAGAAGGTAGCTATTTTGTATGTTGTTACACAGCTGTGCAGGAAGCATGGTGATTTCTGTATCCTCAGGAGGGAACAGTCACATCCTAAATAGTGCCTAGAGTTAGGGGAAAACAGAATAAGGAAAAGGTTCACTTGAAACAATTGAAATGGTCAATAATTGTAGCATGCCCTGGATCCTTATGCAAAAAAGTGGGAAACATCAGTTTCTGTCTCTGTTTTGGCCTGATCTGTCCCTTTCTTGAAAAATAACAATCAGATGCTGCTGTGTTAATGGTCATCGTACCTCAGTTACCCCAAAGGGAGTCTGGGCCCAGGGCAACTGGAGAGAGGCACATAATATTCCCGAGTGGGATAAGGGGCTAAATATCCTTGGAGCTGCCATCAGCAGGTGCAGATAGCAGGTGTGGTATCTATCAGGGAGAAATCTGTTGGAACCCTAGAAACAAATCAGTGATTTAAATGCTATTTGTTATATTGACCAGGGCCTCGAGAAGGGGCTCAGTGGTTGAGAGATGTGTGTTCCCCCTAACACACACACATACACACACACACACAATTTCTCTATTTTTGAGTAGAAAAGTATAATAAAATAGAAAAGTATAACTGAATATTTAAGCTCCCAAACAGCAAATAATTAATAGGCATCTACTGATTGACCAGCACTGGGCTAGATGCTGTGAGGGAATCACTGGATTCTGACCTCAAGGTGCTTACAGGAGAAAAAGGAGGAAAAAGAACAGAGGAAGACTGTGGGGGTGCAGAGGTGTCAAACACATAGGCAGGCCTGAACAAGTTTAAAATGTAATTGGGGGATATTAATAAAATAAAAATACGAGATATAGATAATATTAATGAATATGTGGCTCGTGGGGATCCTTATTTATGATTTAGTGGCCCCCATTTCTATTTGAATTTGAAACAGCTAGTGTAGAGGATAGCCCAGGGGACCTGGAGTCAGTTAGACCCGAGTTCAAATCCTACTTAAGTCACTTACTGATCCTAGACCTTATTTTCCTCATCTGTAAAAAGAGAAGGTTGACTTTGGTGGCCTCTAAGGACCTTTCTGGTCCTAAAACCTGTCACCCAGATTTGTCTGATGTGGCATTGAGCACTGGTATCCCAAAGAGATATGTATATTGGTTCATGATTTATTTTTTTATTTTATACCCACTCATCAAACATAAATATTTATACACTTTTATTATTATTATATATTTTATACATAAGTATATATTATTATTTATAAACATAAATACATACAAAACAAACCAGGAAAGAGTTATTGTAATAAGAAATTGGACTTGCTTGCCATTGCAGGGAGCAGGGAGAGAGGGTCAGGAGAAGGAAGAGAAACTGGAATTCAAAACTTTAAAAAAATGAATGTTAAAAAGATTTTACATGCACTAGGGGGAAAATAATTATTTTTTAAATTATTTTAAAAAATGAGAAATTGGATTATGTACAGCAGGGGATGGCAGACCAGGGTTCATGGGCAGGATATTGCCTGTTTTTTTACTGTCCATGAGCCAAGAATGTAAAAGCATTTACATGTAAACCATTTATTAGTAAAAACGTATTCACATGAAAACCATCCACATGTAAAAGTCATAAGCTCATAGGGCCATACAAAAAAAGGAAGGAGGCCAAATGGGTCCTGATGTACAGTTGGGTTTGTTTTTAAGACATATATATATTATTTATTTTATAATATATTTATATTATATATACATATATAATATATTTATATTATATATATAATATAAAACATATATTTAGCAAGGTAGTACAGCAT
>NW_025384990.1:0-7725 GCF_016433145.1 Gracilinanus agilis
TTATTATATTATTTAAATATCACTTATTACTTAAATTACTTGAATATTAGTTATTTGAATAATTCACATTTTTATTTAAATATTTAATATTTTGAGATATTTTTATTATAGTAGTTAATTAAAATGTATTTTAATGTTGCTTGTTACTTAAGTAACTTGAATAATAGTTATTATTTGCATAATTCAAATTTTTATTAAAATATTCAATGCCATTTTAATATATGGTTATTGTTATTTAAATATAATTTCTTTAACTATTAAATATTTAACAATTAATTGTTACTTAAAGAATTTAATTATTATTTAAATATTTAATTATTATTAACTATATTATGCTATTATAGTATCTAAATATAAAGTGTTATTTAAATATAGTTATTATTGTTGAAGAGAAGAGGACTGAGGCAGACCTATAGAGGAGTATCCCTTTCAATGTTAAGAAAAACTCAAGAACCCAGTGGAGACCAGGGAGGAACAGTTAGATGGAGGAGGGTCATAAGGGTGTGGTGTCTCTGAAGCCAAAGAAGGAACAGTAACCAGAAGAAAGGAGCAGATGACAGTGTCCATTGCAGCACTACTGTCCAGGAAGCTGAAATCTGAAAATAAAAGAGCTTTGGATTTGGTGAACTGGTTATTACAGATGTTTAGTAGAGGAGTGGTGGGGGCAGAAGCCAGGTTTCAAGGGTTAGGAAGTGGAGGCATTTCCAATTCCAAAATTGGAAATGAAGGGGACGAGAAAATTGAATGGCTCAAACTTGAATGGCTGGGTCTCAAAGCCACTGTTTCTGCTTTCCTGTTGGGAGCCACATAATTGATCTTTAGCTTTGTTTGGCCTCCCTGTTCATAGAACAATGTTGGTTACAGAAAAAGGCTCCGAATGTCCCCTTCTTCACTCCACCCTCCTCCTACCCCCAACTGCCCTGGTCCTCCAGACATGAAGTCATTCATGACCAGGATGCAAGTTTGGGCTAAAACAATTCTCACCACTCACAGCAAAAGTGGAGAAGTACATGACATCGTGGTGAATCACCCGCTCTGTCTGATTCAAATGCTCCAGACTTTGATGGGAGATGAATGCAAGACTTGGTAACCACATCAGAGGTCATGTCCCCAGCAGTCCAGGGAAATGCACACCCACTGGCCAACCTGGCTGAAAGTGGGTGGACACATAACACAGTCAAAGCAGGAAGTCCAACTTAGAATGCTGGCTGGAATCAGAAGGACTAGGTTCAGATATGAGATCTCATATCTGATATAACTGCATTCCCTTGGGCAAGTCATTTATCCTCTAGGACCTCAGTTTTCTCATCTATAAAAAGAAATGGGTGGACCAGAAGACCTGTAGAGATATCATTGGAAGAATCAGAAGGACAACATTTCTCCTATAATCTATCTCAACAACAAGACTCCCCATGAACTTAGGAACATTCTTTGTGACCAATGCAGCTCGTTTCTTAGTAACTGGAGAGATATACTGTAACAGAGATTCTTGTTCAGAAATAGATTAAATTAGATGGACCCCAGAGTCACTTCCAACTTAGAAACCCTAAGGTCCTGAAGTTAACGAGAGACTATGGGACCATTAGGACCATCCATTCAAAAAGTAGGCAGGAGTAACCAACATGGGAAGAACCGTGGTGTACCCAGAGATACTAGTAAGATATAGTGGGTGACGAGTTTTAAGGAATAAATAAGATAGTGTAAGGAACATACTTTGATAACATTAAAGAGTCTCCAATTTAAAAAAAAAAAGAAAGAAAAATCCATTAAATATGATATAGATGTTAGCTATTTTTATTTTATTATTCCCCACCTAATACCACTACCCCAGCAGTACAATGTAATACAAGATGGCTAACAGAAACTTTTTGCTTCTGTAATTTCTAACAAAAATTTGCTTCTGTAATTTCACAAAAAGTCAGTTAAACATCTTAGAATGTTCAGATAGTCAGTTAGAACTTAAAGCTATAAATAGAGGTGAAGTTCCAACTGACGAGGCTTTTGCCTTCTGGCTTTCGCTGTGGCTGGACCACCAGCCTTGGCCGGTGCTTATTTTGTTTTGGGGAAATTTGGACCTATCTCATTTCTCTGGACCTCTCCCTGATCTACCATCTCCATCCCTCCCCTTCCCTGATTTTCCTTTGGGTTCTGGTTGGAAGGGAGGGCTTGGTGATTGAACATTGTGGGGTTTAGTTTCTTTAGATAATTGGAGTATCCTCAAATAAGTTATCCCTAGGTTTGATAAAGACTTTATTTAAAAGGCAGTCAAATCTTCCTGACTGGGAGAGCCGGACTCTCTCTGTCTAAACCTCTCCGCAACCCATCCCCCACCCTCACCCCTGTCCCTAGCAGCAGTTAGAAAATCCTGAACCCCTCTCCCCTTCTGACTGACCCTGGTATTAATAAATCCCCTTGTTACCTGTTCAAACTCGGTGGTGAGTCATTGTGTCGAAAATTAAGACAAGGGCCAAAAGGAAAGAATCATTTTCCTTTATTTCTTGAGATAACTGGGGCATCCATCTTGACAGGAAGTACCCACCTTCAAGACTTCCTCCAGCCATCAGTTTGATTGGCAGGGAGGGGCCCTCTCGACCCCTCCCTCAAGAGACTTTGAAACTAACAAGAGAAACCCTCCAGTCAAGCCTAAACATTTATGACTGGCCCTAGTTTCCTCCCTGTATCCTCAGTCTCAAGCCTCTGGGAATAAACTTGTTTGAGCTGCCTCTCCTACATACCCCATTTCCTTTATCTCCTATATACCTTCCCATACCTTCATTCCTCCTCCATTCACCTTATCCTCCAATCACCTTATAATCCCCTATTCCCCTTTATCCTTCCACACACCCACCTACTCAGCTTATTTACATTCTTTTTTGATAACAACAATTAGCAATTAACCAATACATAAATAACTTCGTTGTGTGTGTATATGTATATTTACATTTGCACATTTATGCACACATATATACATATATGGGTATCTGTCTACACTTATACACATTAAGGTTTTTTTTTTTAAATTTTCAATTGGAGTCACTCCATAGTGCCTTCCTTATCAATTACTCTTGTATACTCTCTATCGATATGTATGTATAATCTCTGTAAAGTATACATATATGTGCAAAAAAAATAAAGGAAGAAAGAAAGAAATGAATAAACAAACAAATAAATAAATGTATATATGGTAGTATACTTTGTGTGTGTGCGTGTGTACTTTACATGGTAGAAGTTAGAAAGTGATTCTAGTGTGATCTAGGAGTGATCAGAAAAGACTTCAAAATAACAATGTTTATAAAGCACTTTAAGATTCACAAAGCACTTTACAGATATTCTCATTTGATTTTACAAGCAAGGAAACTAAGGTAGATAGAGGTTAAGTGATTTGCTCAGGGTCACACAACTAGTTAAGAGTTTAGGGAAGGATTTTGAACTCTGGTTTTCCTGACTCTAAGTCTGTTGTTTCATCTGGTTGACTTTGACTTCCTAGAAAAGGTAAGAGTTGAGTTGGAACTGAAGGATGGGCCATATTGTGATAGATGGAGAGGAGGAAGGAAGACATTCCAGGCATCTGTAAGATTGACTGGATTAGACCAGATAACTTCTATGGCTCCTTCCACCCCTAAATCTATGAACCAATAAGGCAGGGGGAACATTATGAGCAAAGGAAGGGGAAACTGTTCTTACTTCCCATCAATTCAATTCAACACCAAAAAGGCAATGATCAAAGCCCTCCTCTCAAAAAAAAAATACTAAGTCCTGCCCTCAAAAAGTTTATAATCTATAAACAAATTAGTTTGGTAGTCTGGTGATCTGTGGAAGGAGAAGTAGTTTAGGTATTATACTGGAATGAATGTTGGAAATTGGAGTCTGAAAGACGAGTTCAGATCCTATCTCAGACTTTATTAGCTGTGTGACCTTGAGCAAATCTCTTCTCTAGACCTTAGTTTCCTTATGTGAATTCCTTATATTTCCTTAAAATGAGGAGATTGGGCTCAGTGGCCTTAAGATTCCTTTCAGTTCCAAATCTATGATCCCATGAGAAGACTGGGAAAATCAAGAAAGATTGATTATTGAAGGGGGTGGTAGAACTAAGCTTTGAAAGATGCTGAGAGACTCTTAAGAGGGTAGCTGATTGGTGCACTGGATAGAACACACACCCTGAAGCCAGAAAGACTCATCTACATGATGGGTTCAAATCTAGCCTCAGATAGTTACTAGCTGTGTGACCCTGGGCAAGTCACTTCATCCGGTTTGCCTCAGTTTCCTCAACTGTAAAATGAGCTGGAGGAGGGAGTAGCAAACTATTCTAGTATCTTTGCCAAGAAAACCCAAAATGAGGTCACAGAGTTAGAGAAGACTGAAAAACAATTGAACAAAAGCTCCAAGTAAGTCACTTGAGTCCTTGGGCTTCAGGCAACTCCCAACCCAAGTCAGAAAGGTTGAGGAGCTCCTTAATTTGAGTTGCAAGAGGTAGTTAGGCAAAGTCAGTAGAAAGTTAGCCTTGGAGTCTGGAAGATGTAAGTTCCAGTGGCCTCAGATACCCATTGACTGTGGGAAAGGGGGAACAAGTTCTTCTCTGTGGCCCCCCCAGACAACCTCTCTAAAGCACTCAAATGCAGAATAGTAGCCAGACACAACAACAAAACAACTAAAAAACAACAAAAGATTGCAAAAAAGGAAGAGGCCAGAAGGGAGTGCATTCCAGGCATGGGGATCCGAAAAAAGGCAAGAGATGAAAAGGGGGATCAGCCCCCAGCCCTCTAAATGCCCAGGATTCTACTGAAGCACTGGGAAAGCAATAGATTTTTATTAGCTGACTCCCTTTTTGTTTTCAAAGCTTAGTTAAAAAGCTTCTCCATCTCCACCAACAACAACGCCCCCCCCCCCCTCCCCACCATCCTTCTAGAAGCCATCTCTGATCTCAGCAGCTTATCTCACAGTCCTAGATGCTTATCCTAAGGCCACATGATTAACACTTTAATTATGGTCAATCTGGTATGCTTGACTGCTATCTCATTTCTTATCTCTCCAACCAGATAGCAAACTCCTGGAGGGCAGGGAAGGTGTCGCTTTCTCAGCCGTTCTCAGCTTAGTCAACCCAGGCCTAGACTGACTTAGCAGGTGCTTGGACCAATAATGATTAGCTGTTTGTGTGACCCTGGGCAAGTCACTTGACCCCAATCGCCTGGCCTTTACAGGTCTTCTGCCTTAGAACAGATTCTTAAGAGTCCATTCTTAGAAGGGAAAGAAAGAGAAAGAGAGGGAGGGAGAGAGGGAGAGGGAGAAAGAGAGAGAGAGCATGAGAGAAAGAGAGAGAGAGAGAGAGAGAGAGAGAGAGAGAGAGAGAGAAAGAGAGAGAGAGAAAGAAAGAAAGAGAGAGAGCATGAGAGAGAGAAAGAAAAAAAAAAAAAGAAGGAAGGAAGAAAGAAAACTGCATCCCCAACAAGAAAACGGCTTGATGGAAACATCCCATTTTTCACTTTTTTTTCTTCATGGTTTTTTTTTAAAAATTATGTCTTCAACATTATGAATATGGAAATATGTTTTGCATAATAGCACATGTATAACCAGTATCAAATCTCAGGGAGGAAAGGAAGGGAAAGGATTTGTATCTCAAATTGTAAGAAAACCATGGCCAAAAATTGTTTTTACATGTAATTGGGAAAAAAATACATTTCTGAAGAGGAAAAAAAAGAGAGATAAGGCTGATATTCCTTTGAGGGCTCAGGTAGCCAGTGTGGAGAAGACTACTCCTACCTCTTTGGGCCTAGCCCCTAGCCCCTCTCCCAAAACTCCTGACACAATGTCTCTTGGTTTGAGTTTGGAAGCTTGAGGCGGGTCTGTGGAGAGAAGATGATGGAGAGGAGGTAGATAAGTGGCTTTCTAGTATTCCCCAACCTTTGAAACCTTCCTCAACCAAGGAAATGATAGCACCCAGCCCCGCAGCCCCCAAAATGCCACCCTTTGGTCTTGAGCTCCCTCTGGTGCTATGCTTCAGAAACCACTGAGGTAGCTCTGGGGGAAGAAAGCCTGGCAAGGAGAGAGGAGAACACTGATGATTCCTGTCTTTTCCCACTGATAACAATCCCTAATACCTGTAGTTTTATATTCCCCAAAATAGTCATAAAAGAACTGACTTGCATTTAGGTCATTATGCCCCTTCCACAGAAAAGAAAGCTGAGGCCCAGACTAGAAAAGTGATTCCCCCAAAGTCATTCATGTATTTATTAAGGGATTAAAAATTGGGCAGCTAAATGGCACAGTGGATAAAGCGTTTTCTGGAGTTGGGAAGACCTGAATTCAAATCCAGCCTTAGGCACATACTGGCTGTGTGACCCTGGGTGAGTCATTTAACCTAGTTTGCCTCAGTTTCCTCATCTGTAAAATGAGTTGGAAAAGGAAATGGCAAACCACCCAAGTATCTTTTCCCCTCAAAAACAAAACAAAATGAGGTCTCAGGGTCTAATACAACTGAACAACAACAAAAGTTAGCATTGTACCTGGGTTTGGAGGGAAAAAAAAGCCTTGAAGAACCTATGTTTGAATCCTGGCTTTAATACTTACTACCTGCATAACCTTGAGGAAATCTCTCAACCTCCTTTCTATTGCTTCTTTTATAAAATTAAAGGGTTAGACTTAGTTGACCTGTAAAGTCATTTCTAGCTCTAAATCTTTGACCCTGTTTTAAATGAACCAAAATCATCTCTTGAAATCTCTCAGAATCCTTCAAGGCTTCGCTCAATGATCACCTCTAACACAAAACCTGTTCTAGATCCCCTCACCCTTATTACTTGATATTTACCAGGTATATATTTTGTATTTACTGATCTATATATATATGTATATATATTCTATATCTCCATACCACCACCAAATATAATGATATTTGATTATTATCAAATTCTAAGATTCATTCAATCATATTATAATTATCATGTCTACAATTAAAGTTATTATCATAACCAGCATTTCTATTATTCCTACTAAGTGCTAGACACTATGCTAAGCCCTTTCCAAATATTTCATTTGATCCTCACAATCACCTTGGGAGGTAGGTTCTATTATTATACCCATTTTACAGATGAGGAACCAAGCAAACAAAGGTTAAGTAACTGGCTCCCAGTCATTGAGGTTAAATTTGAACCCAAGGCTTCCCAACTCCATGCCTAGTACTCTTTGCTCTGGGGCAAACCCAGCTGCCAAAATGTAAGATTTTTCAAACCAGGAACCATTTCAATTTTTGGCTCCATATCCCCAGCACCTAGCCAAGCACCTGGTACAGAGTAAAATTTTAATACCTGACTGTTAACTGACAGTAAGAGTTAGCATTGATATAGGGTTTACAGAGCATGTTACAACTGGCCCCTCATTGGACGAGCACAACCATCTAGTGAGATGAAAGAGTCCAGTGAGTCCTATTATCCTTTACTATTATTATTTTATAGATAAGAAAATTACAGCCCAGAGAGGTAACTTACCCAGGGTTACACAGCTAGTGAGTATCAGAGGCATCATTTGAACTCAGGCCTTCCTGACTTCAAGGCCAGCCTTGATCCACAGTATCATCTAGCTGCCTAATGATGGATGGACAGATGGATGAATAAATGAATAAACCCTAGCCCTTTCTCCTATCTGGGATATTTCTCAGAGTCCCTCTCTTCTTTCCACCCTATCCTTCCCTGGACAACTTCCCCCACCCCCGTTCTTTATGGATCCCTCTTCCCC
>NW_025384991.1:0-5064 GCF_016433145.1 Gracilinanus agilis
GTCTGAATTGATCAAGTGAATTAACTTTCCCAGGAATATTTGCATTTTTAACCCATTTTTAACACAGAAGAAGCCTGTGGAAGATAATACTACTCGGAGGCTCAAAAAGATCTGTGACCCCATTGATCTGGGAATTCTCACTAATGAGGAAGACATCATGCCTATCCATCCTGCTGGCCTCCCCCATCCATGTCCTCCTGGAAGTCTGACTCTAGAGGTCTGCCATGAATGGGGGGGGGGGGGTCCTGATAGGGATGGGAGCAGGAGAGGCGAAGGGCAAAGAAGACAATCCATCACACAGGTAAGCTTAGTGGCACTTCATGATTTTATTCTACACACACACACACACACACACACACACACACACACACACACACACATACTTCTGGCTAGTGGCTAGCATGAGAATCAGGCAGTAAACAAGGATGGACTGTGTCAAATTCGGGGAATTGTTTTTTTCCTTAAGATACTAAGAACTGTTTTCCTCCATCAGGAAATAGAAGGACATCTGAAGCAAGGCATTTGCCTACCCCTCAGTGTTTTATCTCAAACGTGCTTGTTGACCTCCTGAGGAATGGCAGAAAGCGAGGGGGATGTAGCAGAGGAAGTTAATTCCTGAATCCTCTACATCTTCTCCTTCTTTGTCTTGTAAGCCAGAAAGCCAGAAAGGAGGAGGGGAACATATCAGGAGAAGCTAACTCCTGAGTTCTCTACAGAGGTCTATCTACCCAGTCTTTTTCCTGACATTCTAAGGGAACCAGTGAAGCCCTCAGTCCATCCACCCATCAACCAAACATCCTCTAACCACTTGACTGTCCTTTCTTTTATCCCATGTTTCGATGGCATCCTTTATTCCCAATCTTCTGTAGTTACATTTAGACTGGTTACATTTGGACGCTTGCTTATCCACTGTGTGCTTTCCCATCACCCTCTGGATGATGCTCACCTTGACTTCTTGGAAGGCAATTGTGTTCCAGGACTCAATTCCATATTTTAGTTGGGACTTGAGTCCATGATAAAATACTCAGATTTAAAAGATAGCCTTTGCTACTAGGAAAAGCTTGGGGTCAGAAAAAAATGCCTTGTGCTTTCCAGAAAACAATATAGCCCATTCTCCTCTTCCTTCCAATTTTGGATCCATCTCCTTCTTTATCTACACTATCTTGTTGTAACAATTAATTTACATTGGCTTGACTTCTGGATGGAATTATCTCAATTGGTGACAAAGACCTTTCTGACAGTCCATTTCTCACTTTATATTTTCAATAGAGACTAGTAGTAGTAGTAGTAGTTGTTGTTGTTGTTATAGTAGTAGTAGTTGTAGTAGTAGTAGTAGTAGTAGTTGTTGTAGTAGTAGTAGAGGTAGAGGAGGAGTAATAGTAGTAATAGTAGTAGTAGTAGTAATAGTAGTAGTAGTAAAAGTAGTAGTAGTAGTAGTTGTAGTAGTAGTAGTAGAGGAGGAGGAGGAGTAGAGGAGGAGTAATAGTAGTAGTAGTAGTAATAGTAGTAGTAATAGTAGTAGTAGTAGTAGTAGTAGTAGTAATAGTAGTAGTAGTAGTAATAGTAGTAGTAGTAGTAGTAGTAGTAGTTATTGTAGTAGTTATTGTAGTAGTAGTAGAGGAGGAGCAGGAGTAGAGGGGGAGTAATAGTAGTAGTAGTAGTAATAGTAGTAGTAGTAGTGGAGGAGTAACCAACATCCCTATAGTGCCTTGAGAGGCCATGTGGAGTGCTTCGCCCCCTTCTTTCTTCCCATTCCATTTTGAACCCCCTTAATGTTTTGTCTTCTGTTAGAATGTATGCTTCTTGAGAGCAGGGGCTATATTTCTTATTGCTTTCCAGGGTTCAGCACAGTGCCTGGGACATAGCGAGGCTTAATAAAGACTTCACTTGACTTTGTGTGACCTTGAGCTAGTCACTTGACTTCTTAGTCCCCCAAGCAAATCTGTAAAACCTAGCGTTCATTATTCTTTTAGTATCTTGAACCCTCTGACAAGCCAATAAAGCTGATAAATTCCTCCTCAGAATAATGTTTTTAAATGCACAAAATAAAATACATAGGATAACAAAGGAAGTCAATTATACTGAAATAGAAATACAAAAAAAAATTTTTTTTAACGATTCACAGAACTTAGCTTAAGAATCTCTGGTCTATGAACTTCCAGTTAAGATGGCGGCAGAGTAAGGAGCAGCTGCGTGATCTCTCCTGACCGAAGCATACAGAACTCCTCAAGGGGAAATAAAAACAAGTCCAGAAGAACGAAGGAACCCCACAACAGGGTGCATCATTGAAGGTACGCAGAATCAGGGCATTTCCACGCTATAAAGGGGTGAAACAGCTCTCACTAAAACGGGAGAGGAAGAAGCCCCTCCCCCACCCCCACACCGCACACCTCACACAACGCCAATGCACAAGTGTGAAAACAGGACTGGGGCAACCAGATAATCACTGGCAGCCCCGGGGCTTGTACTTGTGTGCTGCAAGAGGAGGGACCCCAAGTGCCGGGGGAGCGCACAGACTTTCCCCATGTCCACGTGGGTGAAGGCACCACCTCGGCTTCTAAAACACAGCCTTTCCCAAGCACTGAAGGCATCGCCTCAGGTGCGAATAAAGATCTCCAGCCCACGGACTTTCACTACCTTTTAAGGGGGTGAAGGCAGGGCCCTAAGAGCATCTGCGCAGGCAAAGGCAGTGCCCTAGGCTTAGATAACTATCTCCAGCCCAGGCTTGGACCTCCAGTGAGGACCCGCTTTGGACCAGAGCGAGGCTGTGGAAGCAGCCCCAAAGACTGCTGAAGGAACCTCGGGCAGAGGGGCAGACCGGGAACTACCAGGAGGCCTGACCCTGAGGACAAGGAGACCGGAGCCCCCGGGAGCTTGCAAGGCGCAGGCAGACCCTGAGTGCAAAGACAAAGCTGAAAAGGGGCGGGGCTAACAATGGCCAGCAATAAGGAAGTCCAGAAGAAAAAGACTATCAAGAGAAACTCTGGAACACTGGACAACTTCTACACAGAGAAAATCCAGACAACAGAGGAGGGAAAACAAAAATCCAAACCTCCCAAAAAAATGAAAGCTGGTCACAAGCTATGGAAGAGTTTAAAAATGAGATGCTGAGGAAGATGGAAGAAATCTGGCAAGAAAATAACAGCTTAAAAAGCAGAATTTCGCAATTGGAAAGTGAGACAAGTCAACTGAAGACCAAAAATGACCAGATTGAAAAGGAAAACCAAAAGATTATAGCCGAAAACCAAAACATTAAAGCCGAAAACCAGTCCTTAAAGACTAGAGTCGAACATTTAGAAACCAATGATCTCTCAAGACAACAAGAACAAATAAAACAAAGTCAAAAGACTGATAAAATAGAAGGAAACATGAAATATCTCAATGAGAGAGTGACAGACCAAGAAAACCGGTCTAGAAGAGACAACTTGAGAATCATTGGTATTCCAGAAAAGGCAGAAATTAATAGAAACTTGGACTCCATACTTAAAGAAATTATTCAGCAAAATTGCCCTGAAGTTCTACAACAAGAGGGCAATATAGACATTGAAAGGATCCATAGATCACCCTAAAGAAAACACCCAGAAATATAATAGCGAAATTGAAGAGCTTTCAAGTTAAAAGAAAAAATCTTACAAGAAGCCAGAAAGAGACAATTCAAATATCAAGGAGCACCAATAAGGATCACACAGGATCTGGCAGCCTCCACGCTAAAAGACCGCAAGGCTTGGAATACACTATTCAGAAAGGCAAGAGAGCTGGGCCTTCAGCCACGAATCAACTACCCAGCGAAACTGACTATATACATTCAGGGGAAAGTATGGGCATTCAACAAAATTGAAGAATTCCAAGTTTTTGCACAGAGACCAGGACTAAATGGAAAGTTTGACACTCAACCACAAATATCAAGAGAAAGATGAAAAGGTAAATAAGAAACAGAGGGAAAAGAAAGAAAACTCATAGTCTTTTAAGCTTGACTCTTTAAGGGCATAAATAAGATCTAATTATCTGTATTACTAGGTGGAGAAATGCTATGTATAATTCTCTGTAGTGAACTCTATACACTATTATAATATTCACTATTATAGCAACCAGAAGAATAATTCATAGGGAGAGGACAGGATACTAAATGGTCTAAGAAGACATAGGGGGTGGGAAAGAGGGGGGGGAATAGTAGGGGACACCAAGAAAAATCCGAGTAAATAAGAAAAATAAGATATTCTATTACACACAAAGAGGGCATGGGAAGGGGAGGGGATAAATAATACCATAAGAAGGAGAGGAAGAGAGCATAATCAAACCTTATTCTCAGTGTAATCAACCCGGAGAAGGAAGAGTAGCTTTATTATCCATCCGGATAAAATACTCTATCTAACCCTACTGAGAAAGTCAGAAGGGATAAACCAAAGGGAGCAGGGGAGTGGGGAGGCCAAAAAAAGGGAGGGGAAAAGAAGGGGGAGGGAATTCATTTGGTCTTTAAAAAACAAAAAGATGGGAACAACAAGGGAGGGGACAGAAAGGGAAGATCAAGGGAGGGGATAAGGGATACCGGCTTAATAGCAAACCACTGGTGTAAAAGAAAATAGTGTAATAAGAAGGAGTGGGTCTGGGGAGGATACAAAAATGTCAGTGAATACACAACTAACAATTGTAACTCTGAATGTGAACGGGATGAACTCACTCACAAAACGGAAGCAAATAGCAGAGTGGATCAGAAACCAAAATCCTACCATAGGTTGTCTACAAGAAACACATATGAGGCGGGTAGACACACACAAGTTCAAGGTTAAGGGTATGAGCAAAATCTTTTGGGCATCAAATGAGAAAAAGAAGGCAGGAGTGGCTATCATGATCTCTGACAAAGCCAAAGTAAAAATAGATATGATTAAAAAAGACAGGGAAGGTCATTACATCCTGATTAAAGGCAGTATAAACAATGAGGAAATAACACTGCTCAAGATATATACACCAAGTGGTATAGCATCCAAATTCATAAAGGAGAAACTGGCAGAGCTCAAGAAGGAAATAGATAGTAAAACCATAATAGTGGGAGATCTAAATATTCCT
>NW_025384992.1:0-3702 GCF_016433145.1 Gracilinanus agilis
ATATACAATGCATTATAATATAAAATTATATAATATAATTATAATTCTATATAATTATTCAGTGACTTGCCTAGAGCCACAAAGCTAGTTCCCTATCAGTATTTCACTCCTTTACTATGTACTTCTTCCCTTCCCCACACATAGAAGAGGAGAAACTAAAGTTCTACTGAGCTCAGCTCTGCTGAATCAGGCCTAACAGGAATTCAAGGAAGCTGCCAGGCTTCAGGCTGCCTGTGGAAGACTAAACAGGGCTTGGAGAGAAGGCAGACCTCTAGGCTGCAGAGAATATTTTTCCCTAAAACATCAGGAAACAGGGCTGTTTACTGGGATCACTGACTCACGGCCAAACGCAAAAGCTCCGGCTATGCCACTCTTGGCCCATGACCACCCTGGCTCCTGCGACCAAACCCCACCCCGGCCCCATGGGCTGCGCCTGTGGCAGTGCCCTGTGCTGGGGACATGAGCCTCCCACGCACCAGTCACCACAAAACAAGGCTGCCTGACCCATCCCACACCCTCACACACAGAGCTCTGCAAACTTGAAAACAGCTAGTGGCCTCCTAGCTGAAGCGTACAAACACTGTCCTGCTAGCTGCCGCCTAACGGAAAATTGGGGGGGAAAAATAAAGGAAGAAAAAAGCCTGGGGAAGCAACTGAGGGAGAACCCCAGGGACTTTCTCCTGGGTCAGTCTACTGCAGTATTTGTTTATTTAAGTGGTTCTCTCTAAAACCCTCAGACACAAAGGGCTGTGTTTTGTTTTGTTTTGTTTTTTAAAGCAGATACTAGATCCTCACATCCTTAGACCTCCATTTCTTCATCTGTAAAACAGAGGGATAAATGATCTTGAAGGGCCTTCCAAGCTTTAAATCTTGGGATTTTATGATCTTCTCCCTTCATAAACCTAAGCTTGAAAGGACTTTAAGAGGCTAAAGATTTAGTGTATCTTCCTACCTGCACACAGGATGGCTCCTAAATCATTCCCTGTGAAAAAACCTTAACTTTTCTGAAGAAGATTACATGACTTCTCAGGGGATAAAACCATTTCATTCAATTCATTTGACAAATAAGGTGCCCGCTATGTGACATCTACTTTACTAGTATTGGGGCAGACTTTAGGATAAATAAGACACATTGCCTGAGCAAGCAACTGAGCCTCAGTTTCCTCATTTGTAAAATGAGCAGTTTAGGTTCTATGATCTTTTTTTTTTATTATTTTTTTTAACCCATACCTTCCATCTTAGAATTAATACTGTATACTGGTTCCAAAGAAGAAGAGCAATAGGTTAGGGATTAAGTGACTTGCCCAGGGTCACACAGCTAGGGACTATCTGAGGCCAGAGTTGAACCAGACCTCCCATCTCTAGGCCTGGCTCTCAATCCACTGAGCCACCTAGCTGTCCCTGCATATGGTCATTAAGAACACTTCCAGCTCTAAATTAGAAAGGAGTTTACTTGTAGATTTTTTTTTCTGTCAGACAAGAGTATTTAAATCCTTTGATAAAGGTCTATTTCTCAGTCACTTTTTGCCTTGAGCAGAAAGCAGAAGTATCTTCTTATAAACAAAAAATAAAAGTATGGAGAATCCTGTGAAACATCCCCCACAGAAAACACAGATGTCTGAGGTATGGCTGGAGGCCTGATGAAGGAGGTTTAAGCAACTTCTGGAAGGTAAGGAAGGGAGATCTGGTGCCTGGTGCCAACATTCTTTATCTGGCCTAGGGGGACTTCAGCAATCAGAAGAAAAGAAATGGGAAATGTTTGGAAAATAACTGCTTTTTTTATGAATTCATTCTTCGGTACCACAGGACTAGTATTTGCTTCTCTCCACTAACCTTTCTATCTTTTTGATCAGATACAAACCTATCAGCTGAATAAAAGAATGTTAGAACTAGACTCTAGGACACAGACCATAGACTTACAACTAGAAGGCACTTTAGAACACAGCATAAAACTTTTAGAGTTGGAAGGAATTTTCAAGATCTCAGTTTGCAAATAAGGAACCTGGGACCTAGGGAGGGCAATGTGGTATAGTGCCAAAAAGCTGGACAGAAGGAGAGTCAGCCTGGGCACAAATCCCAGTTCTAGTAGTTATTAACAGTGTGACTCTGGGCAAGTCACTTAACTTTTCTGAAGCTCAATTTTCTCCTCTGTAAAACAGATATTATAATAGCAATAGAATTATTGTGAGTGATAAATTAGTGTACATTGAGCACTATATAAATGCAAATTATCAGCACTAATAAATGAGAATTAGTACCAATAAATGTAAATAATTGAGAATAACTACTACCAATAATGTATGGAGAATAATTAGTACCAATAAGTGTAAATAATTAGAGAATAACTACTACCAATAAGTGTAATTAGAGAATAATTAGTACCAAAAAGTAAAAACAATTAGAGAATAACTAGTACCAATAACTATAAACAGACAATAATTGGTACCAATAAATGTAAACAAATAGAGAATACCAAGAAACGTAAGTAATTAGAGAATGACTAGTACCAATAAGTATAAACAATTAGAGAATTACTAGTACCAATAAGTATAGAGAATAATTAGTACCAACAAATGTAAATAATTCATACTAATAAGTGTAAATAATTAGAGAATAATTAATACCAATACATGTAAAATGAGAGCAATAATACATTCTCCAACTCATTGATAGTATAACTCGCAGAGATGAGGATCACTTCTTAGAAGGATGAAGACAATATATATCAGTGGTTCCCAAACTTTTTTGGTCTACCGCCCCCTTTCCAGAAAAAATATTACTTAGCCCCCTGGAAATTAATTTTTAAAAAAGTTTAATAGCAATTAATAGGAAAGATAAATGCACCTGTGGCCATCACCACTCCCCTGGATCGCTGCAGCATCCACCAGGGGGCAGTGGTGCCCACTTTGGACCCTTTGTAAGCAAGGTTTAAAGCCATATATATATTTGAGACATTATAATCCTCATTAAGTTACTAGCCTAAAACCACCCAGTTAATGGCATTAATAGAGAAATGAGTCTCAAATGTAGGTCAACCTTAGTGCTATCTCTTCTCACCCATGAGGCAACTTCTTGGGAGGACTCTGTCTGAGATAAGGAAGGTAACTGAATCATTTGGATCAGCCAGTTTGTGAAATGTTCAGAAACTGCCGGGGCAAGGCCTGTCACTGACTGATCTCTTTCCTCTAGCCCACACGAGGCTGGTTGGGTCTTTTACTTTTTCCATTGCTTCACAAAGTAATGGCTCCTACCACCTGGCAGAACAGTAAAACCCACATTCTGCTTCCAGGGGTCAAATTCCCTATTGCATCATTTGGATTGAGCATTTCATAAATGTATTTTACATATCTATTAAAAATTTCAAGGGGGCAGCTGGATGCCCAGTGGATTGAGAGCCAGGCCTAGAGATGGGAGGTCCTGGGTTCAAATCTGATCTCAGACACTTCCCAGCTGTGTGACCCTGGGCAAGTCACTTGACCCCCATTGCCTAGCCCTTACCACTTTTCTGCCTTGGAACCAATATACAGTATTGATTCCAAAACGGAAGGTAAGGGTTTAAAGAAAAATTCAAATATTCTATATATATTAAAATATATAGGGGCAGCTGGGTAGCTCAGTGGAGTGAGAGTCAGGCCTAGAGACAGGAGGTCCTAGATTCAAACCCGGCCTCAGCCACTTCCCAGCTGTGTGACCCTGGGCAAG